>NW_004457598.1:142025-314068 GCF_000313135.1 Acanthamoeba castellanii str. Neff
AGAGGGAGGTGGCGGTGGCGGCGGCGGCGGAGGGACGTGCACCCGCCCCAAGCCCCACAACAGCGGCGTGTACCCGTCGAGGGGCTGAGCAAGGCTGTAAGAGGGTGCACAAGGGAGAGATGGGAGGGGCAGCGTACAGCGCGTGGACGGCTTGAGCTTGGGCAGCATGCTGGCGAAGATTATATCAATCGACCAGCGGCAGATTGAGAATCAATCCCAGAGTAAAGTGGTAAACAAAAAAAGGGCGTGAGTGAAATTTCACACATCATTTTTGTCCTTTATTTTCCACAACCCAACAAAGGGGCAATGACAGATGGTGGGATTCTGTACAATATTAATAGCTCATTTATCTTCTCCAGAGACACATGTCTTATTGTTGGGCAGGGAGCTAACCCTCCACAAGAAAGACCAAGGGGTGCCTTTGGGATGTGTTTCAACAACAGCAGAATAATCAATTACACATGCATGTGGGGCTGTACCTTTTGAACCTGGCAACAACATAAAGGGTGGAGCACCACAAGAGGGGCACTGCAGAATGACTTTGCAAACCCTGAATGGAAGGTTGGCTCAGGCAATTATTGGAAAAGCAAGTCTGCTGTTTAGGAAGAAGAACTTGGTCAGAGAAATGGCATATGCCAAGTATTTGGCTGCCCTGAGTTGGCAGTTTCAGTGTATCCTTTGTCCTACCTGCCTGCCCACCCACCCATGTCCCCAGCCACCCTGCCACCTGCCAGCAGCAGGTTGCAGAGCACCCTGGTGACATCTCATTTGTGTTGTGGGCTGCACCCCTAGAACCTGCATACACAATGGTGTTGGTATCCAAAAAGCCCACCTGCCAGCCTGCACCATATCTGCCCACATGCCTGCCCACCCACTCACCACCCTGCCTGCCTGTCCACCCACCTGGCGGCCTGCCCTCATGCCCACCTGCCCACCCACCTGGCAGCCTGCCCACCCAGCAGCAAAATGCCACTCTTTATGCACAGAAACAGTGAAACAAAGTGCTTTAAATATTCCCTAGAGTATGTTTTTGTGATGGAATAATGAGATTATTTGTTAGGTACACAGGAATATTAATGTGATAATGCACATGTGATGAGATAAAATGTGGTTATCTAACTCCATTCTCATTTTCTGCTGTGTGAACTCCCAGCACAATGTGGCCTGAAAGTGTATGTGTATGTGACAGAATATTGATAACCAAGTGTTCATGAAAAAGGGTCACTAAATCAACTATCTGTACAAAAAAGGCCACCATTTGGCTGTTTTTCATGAGGTTGGTGTACAGATCAAGGAAAGCTTGGGCATCATTTTCAGAAAATGTGCGTCGGATTGCAATTTTGCAAAATATGTGCATTTATGAGGTCTTTTCTTGCATTTTCTACACATTTTCCGTTCACATTTCTCAGATTTTGTGCATTGAACTGGTCGAAGTGTACTGATGACACCAGTCTGTTTCTGGAGGGTGTGCAGATACTGGTGTTACAGCCCTGACAATCTGTACATGCTGCCAGATAGTTAGCAAAAAAAGAGTCACTGACCCTTTTTCATGAACACTTGGTTGTTTAGGCATAAGCAATAGACTATTGATGTAACAAAGGCAATAGGAAGGGATGGGGGAGAATGAGGCTTGGGGACATTAGCAAGTTTTTCTTTATTCTCTTGTTGTGGTGATGTACACCAGAGGTCCTTTCTCCTCTTCCTTAGTGGGGTAGCCTTCACTAGCCAATTCAACTCTCTTTAACCACCAATCTTTGTTCTCTTGAGTTGGAATGGAAAAAGTTGGATAAATGCACTGTGCTTGAGAGCTCCTGTTAGCTCAACATTCCAAAGACAAAGCAAAGATCAAAGCATGATAGGCATGGCATATTAGACCACCACTACTTTAGCTAGTAGTACACTGTGGGATTGAAGCAATTTCTCAAGAATGAGCAGTGCCACATGGCCTGCATGGTACCTTGCAATGATGGACCAACAACATTTGCTATTGTTATTCCTATTTGCATGAAACCATGAGCACTTGATGGGTCCTTTTTGCGGTGAAAAACTGCCAACAAAACAAACAAAAGGGACAGGTTTGTTTGCACTAGAAGAAAAAGTGTTAGGCTGGCCTTATCAACTTTAACCACAAAAAACAACCCATCGAGTGCTCACGGTTTCATGCAAATAGGAATAATGCAACACTATTAGCAAAAACAAAATAGAGCCGTTGCTTCAGACCGGTAAATTTGGCGCGAAATTTTTTTCCTGCCGTTAACCGCGCAGTACGCGGTGTGCGAATGGCCGGCCACCGATGACCGTAAGCCCGGTCCGCGCACCGCGAGAGGAAATAACACGGTAACGTTCTCCGTGCGGGGGGGGGGGTTGAACCGTCTTTCCTCAGTCTTCGGGCCGGCCCAGTCTTTTTCAGCACAGCCCACCACAGTACCCCACCACCGTACGCGTACCTCTCAATCTGGCTCCACTTACCCTCTACATCGCATCACATTCGCATCACATGTGCCGATCACAATCAATCCTCGGATCATCGGCCCAAATCCTCGGTCTTTCACGAATTTCTACAAATTTCACGCTCGGTGATCTGCTGAGTAGCAGCCATCTGCGCTCATACAGGGAGTGGGCGAGATGGCCCTACTCGAGCAAGCTAGTGATCCTCTCGCTCGGGCTTGTCGTTCCTGTGCTTATGAGAGTGATGTTTTGTCTTGTCCTCTACTGCAGACATCAACATGAGCACTCGCGGCAAGAAGGTCGGCGTCGCCAAGAAGAAGACCATCAGCAAGAAGAGCGCCAAGGGCAAGAAGGAGAAGGACCCGAATGCGCCCAAGAGGCCGAAGACCGGCTACATCTTCTTCTCGGCTGAGGAGAGGGTGAAGGTGAAGGAGGATAACCCCGATCTTGGCTTCGGCGACATCACCAAGCAGGTGTCGGCCAAGTGGAAGGACATGTCGGAGGAGGAGAAGGAGCCCTACCTCACGCTCGCCAAGAAGGACAAGGAGAGGTACGAGAAGGAGATGTCCAAGTACAAGACCGCCTCTGCCTCCAAGAAGAAGAAGAAGGCCGATTCCGACGAAGATGACGATGAGGATGACGATGACGACGATTCCGACGAGTAAGCAGGCGCACCAACACTGCCGCGACTGCGAGATTCCCCGTCGTATGCGGCATCAGCTTTTCGATCGATTCTACTTCTCTATCTATCCCTCATCCACCAACCCACTCAAGATCATCAAGAAGAGGATGCAGCACTCGGCATAACAAAACAACATCTGTTCGATGCAGCTCGGAGTTGAGCTCGTTCGTTTTGTAAAAATACAGTGAACACCCAGAACCACCTCGACCTCCATCTTCATAAGTAATACTCACGCTGATCTTGTTCTCGGAAGCGTTGCCAAGAACGTTCCTGCGCGATCGTGCAGCAATAAATAAATAAAATATAATAAATAGAGAGAGACGAATTGTAATAATATTTAGTAAATAATAATGAAACACACAGCCGCCGTCGCACGGCCGACGCGACCATCATCGCCCTCCTTCCGTCCATCGCCTCGTGTGGTGCCCGCAGGTCCGATCCGATCGATGGTGGCGCACAGTTGAAGCTTCCAACGATTGATGAAGAGGAACCGAGAGCGCTTGACTCTTTTGTAGTTGGAACCTGGCCCTCGGCACACCTACTGGATGTCTGACCGTCCAGCGTTACGAGGCTCGACCTGCGCCACTCGAACGTCAGCATTTGTTTGACCGCACACACCGCACACACGCACACACCGCACAGTGTGGCTCGTAGTTTGTACCTTGAGAGAAAGGCTATACAGTTGTTTTTCATCGAGCTGGACGGGCTCCTTGAGGAAGTTCTGGATCTCCTCGACGCGCTGGAGGTTGTAGCCGGTCTTCTGGAACCGCTCCAGGAGGGAGATGACCCCGTAGACCAGCTTGTGTTTGGAGAAGTTGATCAGGTTCTCCACCTTGTTTCGGTTGCCGTCCTCGATGAACGTCAGATCCTGCAGACACACGCCACTGTATGTTTTCACGCACATGCACACATGGCACACACACGACATGTGAGTAGAAAGCAAATTAATAATAATAATAATAATAAAAGCAAAAGCAAAAGCAAAAGCAAAAAATCAAAGCGCGGGGAGACAGCGTACATGTAGGGGATGGCGGGAGGGTTGCTCGAGGTGAGCCTGACTCGGTATTGCTTGAACGACGAGTTCATCGACATGAGCTCCTCCAGCTCTTGGAGCGCAGTGGCCGACGTCTACAGGTGAGCAAGCGGCAAGTGAGTAAAACCACCCGCGCGTCAGCACCACCACAAACAGTGCAAACAACATGTTAATTTCTTCGCTCTTGAAAACGCGAAACGGACCTTGGGCAGGCGGGCCTTGGTCCACTGCAACCGGGCGACGGCCGAGTTGCTGAAGCCGGCGATGAACGCCTGGAGGAGGTGGTAGTTGCCCAGGTCGCGCAGTTCCTCCGCCGTACGGATGAAGCGCGTGAGCAGCTTGACTCGCTCTCTGATTTTCTGTTGTGAACGACACACAAAGCACCGGGGGAGAGAATGGGGGGGGGGATTGGAAAGTGTGTGAGTGCTACTAGGCTCGGGGACAAAGGCACTGCAGTCGCCGGGCGAAACGAACCCTCTGTTGGAGGAGGGCGGTGGAAACAGCGCGCGAGATGCTGTTGAAGTATTCGATGAAGGCCATCAGGTTGGGTGCCAGGTGCTGCGTCGAGGGCTTGGACCACGGCTGCCCGAAGAACTCAAACAGCTGCAACGCCAACAAAATGGTGAGAACAGCAGCCTCGCACCACTCGGAGCGTGGGGGGTGGGGTGGGCTTACCCTTATGGCTGCGAAGAGCTCGTAGGAGCGGATGGTGAGCTGACGCGCGAGTTCCACCTCGTCAACGATGAACCAATTTGGCCTATCCAACGATCGAGGCACCTACAGCAGTCCCAGCGAAAGAAGAAGTCACATATGTCAGTCACACCACAACCCACCAGTGCAAAGAATGCCAACGAGACGGTGGCCTTACCCGAGGCAGCGGGGCAAACTCCATCGACACCTGCTTTCCCTTGGCGCCGGTGCCCATCGTCTGTTCGAGGGAAGCGTGAGCACCATGCACACAAAGACGATGTGCCCCATTGTGATTGTGGGGGGGAGCGTACGTTGGATTCGATGGACTGGAGGATGCGCTGGTGCAGGACCAACGCGGACGAGGTGCCGCCCTCCTTGACCATTGTTTGGTTGAGGAACTCAATCAACCGCTCCAGCAGCTGGTCCTCGTCGTAGAAGTCGTAGAAGTACTCGTCCACCCACACCTTGAGCAGGTACAGGATACGCCGCTGCGTCTTCTCCGCCCTGCCCTTGCCGTCTGGATTACCCAAAACCCCAAAGGGACCGTCAGCCCGTTGCGCGGAGAAGGAACCTTGTGTGTGTGTCGTGTGTAGTGTGCGCGCGTGTGTGTGGTGCGCACCGGCTTCCTCTGGCGGTGGCGGAGGAGTGGGGGCTCCTTCGCCCTCCTTCTTCTTCTTTTTGTCCTTCTTGTCCTTCTTCTCGGGGGTGGTGGAGCCCTTGGACTCCTCGGCGGGTGGCGGCAGGGACGCCCTCTCGATCTCCTCGCTGCAGGTGAGGTAGCGCTTGAGCAGGTAGTCGAGCACCACCCGCGACGAGGTGAACGCGTGATGCGTGAGTAGGAACGCCTTCGTGTACTCGGGCTCTATCGTAGGCACAGCGCACATGCGTCAGCAGCGCAAATGAGAAAGCGGAGTGTCGTGTCGTGTCGCGTACCGTAGATGGGCGTTTCGATGAGGTGGTCGATGAGCGACGAGAGGGACCCGGCCTTGACCTCGGTCGTAGAGCCTTCCTCGAAGGCGAGCTTCTTGAAGCTCTCGTCGGGCATCTCCTCGCCGCCCTCCTCGCCGTCGCCGCCGCCGCCGCCGGGTCCCTGGGCGGCCTTGGCCTCCTCCTCCTTGTCGCCCGTGGCTCCCGCCAGCTCCTCCACCGAGGCGAACACGCCGTTCTTAACGAAGAGCAGACGAGAGTAGGCCTCTACCTGCTGTGCGTGGAGCGACAGCTTCTCGTCCAGCAGCGCGACTGTGCGTGTGGGGCGGGGGGGGAGGGGCAGGTAAGCACCGCGCGCACGTGGCGCACAGGCGGGAAGGGGGTGGGGGGGGGGTGGCGGCTGACCTTCGTCCGGGGTCTTGCGGTAGTAGAGCTCGTACTCCTCGCCCTTGGCGTTAACCTTGGACGCGATCTGGGTCTTGACCTCGCACACGGGCACCATGAAGTCCACCGGGAAGTGTGTGTAGATGGGCATCTGGGCCTGCCCGTGTCAACACACGCACATTTGAGAGAGTGAGATTCGGGTTGAGCTTCATTGATCAGGCCACAGCCTTGGAGGGGGGAGGGGACAAGCCGACTGTACCTTGTTGAACAGCCGCGAGGCGGAGCGCGAAAAGGTGGCGTACTTCTCGTTCTTGGTCATCTGCGCCGATACCTTCTCGCTGTACACGAGCACCATGATCGGCTTCCTTCGTACCAGGTAGCACAGGCAATCCTACGGTAGCGGAGGAGACACGCTCGAACATCAATCCCGTGTGCCCCGCAATGATGAAACCAAGAACCCGGGTAGTGGGTTATGGGTTGTGGTGCCAAGCAAGTACCTCGGGTCCGTATTTGTAGGCGTTGAACTTCTTGTCCTCCTGCAGCCATGAGCTCTCCTGGTCGGGATTCGCTCGCTGCAGGTACAGGCCGTAGTTCATGTAGTTCCTCTTCTCACTGGCGGAGCACGCACCACAGGACGAGTCGGCGAGCGAGTTCCCAAATTAATATGGGGGGGGGGAAGAGAGGGCGCGTACCTGTCGGGCAGGACGCGCGAAGCCATGTCGCGGAGGATGTCCTCCACCTTGTGCATGGGGTCGAACTGCATAAAGTCGACGGCCTCCTGCGAGAGAATCTTGACCTTGATACCCATGCCCTTCATCTTCAGCTCCAACAGATCCTGTGGCCAATGGTCGAGCAACCGCACACGTGTAAGCAACCGCAGACAACACATTTGGAGGGCCGAGAGCGAGGTGGCGGGGAAGCCCGTACGTCAGACATGTAGAGTCCGGCATAGGCGGCTAGTCGCTCGGTGTCCACAAGCCACGCCCCCTCCTCCTGAACAGGGTTCTCCTTCTCCTTCTCCTGCTTCTCCTTCTCTGCGGCGATCTTGAGCTGCTGTTGCTGCTCCTCCTCCAGCTTCTTCTTTTCCTTCTTGGTAATGGTGGTCCTTCGCCGGCTCTACACTCAGTCGATACAACGACTCGTTAGCCGTTGCGCTCATCGGTGTTGATTTAGGCGGTGGTTCGCGGTGTACCTTCTTCAGCGGAGACATGGGGGAGTCCGGCGCCATAGACGACTTCTGTGTCATGGTGCTTCCGCCACCCTTGCCCTTATTCCAATACAAACCTGAGAGAAAGAGAGAAGGAGGAGGAGGAGAAGAGGAGAAAGAGGCCAGTCAATCAGTTCCCAACCTGGTTAGGTTGGTGGCGTGGTAGATACCCCAATCGTATTCCTCCCAGGCGGACACGTGGGGGAATCGACTCCGCACGAGCGAGACGGCGTCGGCGCACGTCCTATGCGGGTCGAACCGCATCTTCGTGAGCGTCAGAGTGTTGATGACGTCCGTAGCGTTACAGGTGATCTTGAGGATCCACGGCCTGAGCCTGAACTCGGCCAGCACCTGGCCCTTCAGCTCGTAGAACCCGCAGTGCCGGTGCTCATCGGGCCACAATCCGTCGGGGTTGGTCTCCGTCGGCACGATGAACAGGCCCCAATCGAACCTCGTCGCCTCCATCTCCGGGTATTGGGCTGTGTTGTTGGGTGTGACGTCAGTATGGACGGATCAAAAAGGGCGCTTACGTGTGACAGAGGCAGATCGTACACTTGACTTTCAGCGAGATGTCGGCGATAGTCTTGGACGCATCGAATGGCACGATGAGGTGGCCTTTCGCGCCGGTGACCATCGGCATCTGGATGGACGTCCCGAGCGTCACCACCTTGATGCGCATGTAGTCCTCATAGGGCACCCTGAGTGAAGTGGGCACCAAGGTCAGCTGACAGGGGAAAAGCGACGCGGCAAAGCTTTCTGGAGTCAGCAAGACGCACTGTTCCTCCTCCCAGTTGTCCTCCCCTTCCTCATCTGAGGCGTAGGTGTCGTCGTTTTCGGTGAACGCGGTGTCTCCCGTCGTCGGGTCCGTAGATGAGGCGTCATCATCCGAGTCCGAATGATCGTTGTCGCTATCGTCTGCTCGGATAGATGGGGCGGGAGCGCGGCGGTTAGCGCCTTCACATAAATCTTCATGTTGCCGTTGGCGTTGGATGGTGCGCACCATGGCCCTCGTCGGTGGTCTTCGACGCGGCGGCAAGGCGGTTGAGGTTGGTGATTGAGTTGAGGCGGCGGACCTGTCGCAACTTGTCGACGGGCGACCCCACAGGCGCATCGCCCGGTCCCAGCGAGCCGGACCGCTCGGAGCGCTTGGGGTACGAGGGCGTCTTCCTTCGCGCCGGCTTCTTCCCCTTCTTGGCCTTGCGCTGCAGCATGTACTCGAGGTCCTCGTTGTCGTCCTCCATGAAGGCCTCGAAGATATCCACCTCCGATTGCCACTCAGAGTGCGACGACCCGGCCGAATTCTCAGCCCACTGTCGTGCGTAGGAGGGCTGTTAGCCACATTTCAAGAAAATGCCGTAATTAGAGAGAGGTGGACGCACCATGATCTTGTCGAGAATGCCCAAGTCGATCAGACACTTGCGGATCGCCACGCGGACGGTGACGTTGCTCGTCACGCTAATGATGGTGTTGATCAGACGCATGGAGTGCAGACGCAGGCACTTGCGCGCGTCCTCCTCTTTGGCATCCTCAGGAGTGGCCTCCTGCGCTGCGGCAGGCTCCTCCGGAGCTTTCTCGGCCGCGGTCGCAGGCGCCGGCTGCGCAGCCAAACACAAGAGATCGGGTGAACCACTGGGCATACGCGCACTTGAAATGGATTGCCCGCGGAGAGCAGCGCGTACGCTTTCGGCCTTGGCGTCCTCGGTGGGGCTGCCACCCTCGGCCTTGCTCTTGTCATCCGCTTTGTCGTCGGCACCGCTGTCCTTGGGCGCCGGCCTGTTTCGCTCCTCCCACACCTCGGTGCTGTCCTGCTCCTGGGCACTGCCGAGCAGGTTGATGAGGAGCCTGAAGCGCTCCCGCTTCCTGACCTGGGGCAACTCCTCCCGGTTCTTCTTCTCCACCAAGTGTCGTCTCACTTTCTCCAGAGCCAACAACATTTTCTGAAGTTGATCAGGAAAACGAAGCGTGAGTCGATAAAACAAAATAGGACATGACGAACACCAGCGCGTTTGAGTCTTGCACCTTTCTTCCGATCACCTTGATCCTGGCAAGGTCGGCCAGAAGCTTGGCGGCGATCTTCCGCAGCGACGGGAGCACGGTGGGCAGAAGTGCGAACGCCAGGGCGTCGACACAGCCTGGACAGCAATTAATGAAGAGGTCACGGGTCAGGATAACGAGAGGCCTCCCCGGTGCATTCAAGGAAGAGCAGCAGACGAACCGGTGGTGCCGAGCACGTCTCTCAGCTTTACGCGGATGAGGATCTTGTAGCAGTGAAGCGCCTCGTAGTGCAACATGCAGGCATCGTTATTTACATGCCGCAGCTGCTTCGCGTTCCTCTCGAGCACAGTGAGCAGGTTGATAAGGCCTGTGGGTGAACCACGAACAACAAATCGATTAGCCACTGTGGTCGTTTCAATTGGAAAGGCAGGGGGGAGAGAGAGAGGACGCTTTTGTCGTACCCTTGGCGGCGATGAACGCGTCGAGCCACGCGTGAGGCTGGTACATGAGCTTGTCTCTGAGCGCAATCATCTCGTCGGCGAGAACTTCCTTGTCGGTGCCTTCGAGCAGGCGCGCAAAATATTCTGGACTGTCGTCAGCCTGCATGAGGGATGGATGCAAGGTCAGCTATCTGGGCATGGTGCAATTTCAGCGCGCGAGTGCCCTTACCCCGACGGAAGGCACGACTCTGGCCCGGTTGATGGCGTTGTTTCTGAACTTCTGTCTCGGCGACACGTCGCCGCCTGAAGAGCGAGAAGACGGAGGGGCCATGCCCTGTTAGGTAGAGATGATGAATGGGCCGGGTGGGTTGCACGTACCGGCTGCCTGCATAGGTGGCGGAGGGGCGAGCATGGATGCGGGCGGAGGCGCAGGTGCGGCGGGAGTGTGGTGGTGCGAGGAACTGGGGGATGGCACATGGTGCGACCTCCCTAACGTGGAGCTTCGCCGCCGCGATGATGATGCTGTTCGCAACCCCAGAGAAAGCAAAACGGGATTAGACTGGGGTGCTGTCGCAAGGGTGCGAAGGAAGATGATGGACATACGTTGGGAGTCTTCATCGCTGCTGATCGAGTTCGTGCGCTGCATGATTTTCCTCTGGGCGGCCTGCTCCTCCATCTTGGCCTTCAACGCGGGCCGGAGGAGCGAGAGAGAACCTAAAGAAGGAATAGGGTGAAGCATGTTAGTGGTAGCGCACCTCGCGGTGCCAACGTGGAGGAAAGGATACCGTATTTAGTGATCACTTCAACCACGTTCACGTCGAGCGGGTTGTCTTTGAGGTCGAACGTTTGGAGCTCGGTGAACTTCTCGGCCCACAATTCAAGGGGCACCTCGGGTATTTTGTTGCTGTTCAGCAGCAGAAGCTTGAGCTGGGACAGCTGTTCCATACCCACACAGCACGCACGTAACACAAGAGGCGTTAGCAATGTGTAGGCCAATGGCGCTATTGGGAGAGGGTCTTGCCTTGGTGAACTTCTGCGGCACGGTAGTAAGCCTGTTGTGATCCAAATGGAGCTCCGTCAAGGAAGTAGTCTTAAAGACGAACCTGGGCGTTTCCTGCGGAAGTGGGAGAGCGGTGAGCATTAGGCCTCCGTTAAAGGAGAGCTGCTCTACGAGGTAAAGCAGGCACGCCTGGGTACCTTGAAGTTGTTGTGGCCGAGGTTGACCGCTCGCAGCTTGAGCTCCACCTTCACTCCCCTGGGCAGGTTCTAAGAGGCGCGGGAAGAGAGCGGATGAGTGAGTGCCAGGGGAGGCTAGACGCACCACTCTAAAAGACGGCACGCAACGTAGGGCTGAGAAGCACAAAAGAGGCGGTAGTACCATCTCTGAGAGCTGGTTGTTGGACAAGTCCAATATCTCCAGGTGCGAGAGCTTGGCCAGCGCCTCGGTAGGGAACTCGGTCAAGCGATTGCCGTCAAGCTTGAGCTGAGTGAGTTTCTGTTTATAGTCGGAAAGATATGACCGAGGCAAAGTGCAGAGTGAGCGAAAGGAGCGAGTACGAAGCAAGAGAGAGGCTCGAGCGTAAGGAGGAGAAGGAAGACGCTTTGGACCGAGATGCAGAATCGAAAGGAGGTGAGGGGCTAGGGAGGGTACCCCGAGCTGTTCGAGATTGTCTGGAAGGCGTTCGATGGCGTTCTTGGCCAGGTGAAGAGAGACGAGGTTGGTCAGCATGAAGATTTGGGCAGGGACCTCGGTGAATTTGTTCTCGTCCAGGCTGAGCCGGCGGAGGAAGATCATCTTCTCGAGGCCGACGTTGTCCTCAACGATCTTGAGGGCGTTCTTGTTGAGGTCAAGTGTGGCTAGAGTCTCGAACATGGCGTTGAACGCCTTGGGCAGCTGCTTGATGGCATTGTTGGCCAAGTTGAGCTCCTTGAGCTCGCATTTGGTGTTGGCGTTGGCCAGTTCGGGCGGTATGGCCTTTAGACTCGAAGAGGTTATCGTAAGCCCCGTGAGGGAGGGCAGCTTGGACGTAACCGCCTTGATGTGCTGCGCCTTGACCTTTTTCTTCAGGTTCGCAACCACGAAGCACATCCCCTCCTCCTCTCCCAGTGAGGGGAAGGCATTCTGCTCAATCATTCGCGCGAGGTCGTTTCCCATTTTCAATTTCTACTCCTATGCGCTCCTCCTTATGTTCTATTGCCTTTTCCTTTATCGATTGATCGAATCGCCTTGAGAAGGGATCCGGAAACGTTGGGGGTCAATCGATCCGCCGCCCCTTTCCTCCAAGTCTTCGTAAGGAAGGCCCTTCTTGTCTCCTCCTTGCGTCCCGACCAAGTTCTTTCTCTGCCCTGGATCGTGAGGCCTCCGTCGATCAATCAATCCAATAACAAGGCCTTTTCTCGTACCGGCTTCGAAGTGGCCGTTCGCGCTTCCTGCCAACCGTGCCCCGATTTTTCCGGGTTTTGATGATAGTGACCGAAAGACGCGCCAAGCGCAACCGTCGCTGCGAGCTAGGCCGCGAAAAGGTAAGCCCCAAGTGAG
Source organism: Acanthamoeba castellanii str. Neff (assembly GCF_000313135.1). Classification (NCBI taxonomy): domain Eukaryota; phylum Discosea; order Longamoebia; family Acanthamoebidae; genus Acanthamoeba; species Acanthamoeba castellanii. Next base: position 154,371 of record NW_004457598.1, read on the forward strand.
TTGGTCCAGGTGCAACTGTGAGAAGTTTGATGAGTTCGTGCTTCATCACCAGCACCTGCCCCTTTCCCTTCTTGTAGCTGGAGAATGTAGCCACATCATCCCTGAAGAAAGTTGCTTTGTTTTCTGGTTTGTTTATTGAGGTGGTGGAGATAAAAAAGGCCAGCCTTGGGTGCCAGGCTGATGTGATTAGGCGGAGGAGGAGCCGGGTCCAGAGGAGGAGACCTCGATCTTGATGCCGCGGAGGATCTGGCCCCAGCCGATGAGCCGCCAGTGCTTCTCGACGCGTCTGCTGAGCGCGATCTTCTCGCCCTCCATGGTACACACGGGAGAGATGAGGACGATCTTGGCAAGATCCTTCTTGACGGCGATGACGCGGCCACCGGTGGAGGTGGAGCCAATGTTGACCATGAGGGTCTCGCCCTTGCTGAGCTTGGTGACGCGGCTCTGCTTGCCGTCGCCTTCGGCCTTGACGCCGAGCAGGCGGCGGAGGAGGAAGAAGTTGACCTCAAGCTCGGTGAAGATGTCGGGCAGCTTGCCGACCTCACCCAGCACCTGGCCGACGAGCCTGTCGCCGCGGCAGAGGGTGGGATCGATCTTGGTGCCGACGCCGATGAGACCGCCGGGCACGGCGAACTGGAGGTCGTTTCGCTCGGCGAAGAGAGAGACGATCTTGGAGAAGATGGGCACGCACTTGACGTTGCCCTCGGCGTCCCTGGCCACGATACCCGGCCGCACCTCGATCTCGTCGCCGATCTTGAGTACACCCTGGATGATGCTGCCGCCCGCCACGCCGCCCTTGAGGTCGTCCACCTCGGTACCGGGCTTATTTACATCGAACGAACGGATCACGATCAGCCGGGGCGACGACGTGAAGTCCCTCATCGGCACGGGGATGCGGTTGACGATGAACTCGCACACCACGTCGATGTTGTGCTTCAGCTGGGCCGAGATGGGCACCACGGGGGCGCTCTCGGCGATCGTGCCTGGAGTCAGAAGTGGAGAGGTTAGCGACTGATTGGGCACCAGAGAGAGGAGCGATGGATCAAGCGAGGCATACCCTTGACGAAGGCGAGGATCTGCTGGTACTGGTCAAGCGCGGCCGCCTCCTTGACGAGATCGATCTTGTTCTGGAGGATGATGATGTGCTTGAGCTTCATGATCTCGATGGCAGCCAAGTGCTCCGAGGTCTGCGGCTGAGGGCAGGACTCATTGCCGGCGATGAGGAGGAGAGCGGCGTCCATGACGGCGGCACCGTTCAACATGGTGGCCATGAGGATGTCGTGGCCGGGGCAGTCGACGAAGGAGACGTGCCTCACAAGGCGCATCATGCCCTTGCAGTTGGGGTTGTCGCTCTGGAACACGTCCTCCTTGTGGCTGCCGTGCGAGCAGTAGCCGCCGGGCTTCTCTCCGAGCCACTCGTCGGCTTTGTAGATCTTGGCGTTGGCATAGCCCAGCTTGATGGTGATGTTACGCACCAGCTCGTTCTTGAAACGCACAGTCTGGGCAAATTGATCGTAGATGATTAGACAGTGCGCCACGAAAAATTCGTTGATTATTCGGGGGGGGGAGGTGATTGCAGCCCTTTGTGTAGCATGCAGGATTGCCACTGCGCAAACTTGGGGAGGCAGCACTCATAACCAAACGTGTGGAAATTGTGAAGTACAGTTGGGAGGATATCGTACCTGGACGCCAGAGATGGCCTTGACGACGGTCGACTTGCCGTGGGCGACGTGGCCGATGGTGCCGATGTTGATGGTGGCCTGACGCGAGATGACCTCCGGAGAGAGGGGCGTCAACTTGGCGACGTCGAGAGTGGCAAGGTCCTGCTTCGCCAGATGCGAAGTGTCGAGCTTATCCTCGCCCTCGATCGTGAACGTTGTGATAGACTCGTCCGCCTGTTATGAAGATGGGAGGGATCTGTGAGTAATTGATGGAAAATTAAAGGTGCCAGTGGCACCAGACGCCAATCCATCCAAATTTGATCACCCACGTTTATATTTTCGGCTCCTATCTCTCCGTTCGAACTCTCTATGCATCATGATGGTTGATCTTCTTCATCCACTCATTTTCGCCCCCTATGCGTTCTCATTCTCCGACTGCTTTCTTCGATGCACTCGAGATCCATGCGCTGCAGCTTCTCAATCGGAGGAGGATGCGCAAGACGTACCATTGTTGCCGTGTGGAAGCAAAGAAGATGAACCTCAGATCCCACAAGCAGCAAAAGCCGGAGCTGGGTTCCAATCCCCTAAATTTCCCGTTTTCGTGAAGAACAGCAAGGAAAAAAATATGTTTGGCCCAGAAATAAAGCAGACAATGGTTGTGACACCTGGGCTGCTTGCTGTGACAGTTGCTGGCAAACCTTCCAGCACACCATGAAGCTAATCAAGCCCATTGGATCTTGTTATGCACAAAGCACACCTAACTCTTATAGCAATGTGCAAGCTTGCTCCTGCAGACATCAATGATATCCAGCTGAGGTAACACAAACAACACCTCACTCCTTGCAACTATTGGCCAAAGGCTGCAGTGGAGCCCTCATGTTTATGTGTCTTGTAAGTGTTATTTCGTTTCGTTTCGTTTCAATTTGGTTCTGTTTACATTCTGGGTTATGGAAACTTGCCCCTTCATTTGGAGCGCAGCTTCAGTGAACTTGGCTGGCTACAAAACAGCGCGTCCGGTTCATCTTATTGGTCTCCACAACAAGCACTCCCATTCAAAGTCATCAGAGCGAATTGCCAGTTATATTGAAAATATGTGGCGTCCTCAGAGATCCGAAGTTAGTACGTGCCTATCGCCTTCAAATTGTTTTCGGCAATTCCGATTCTTATTTTGTAGTGGCTCAAATCCGAGATTGAGATTAACTTGGTGTTGGTGTTCGTTGCTCACAGGGGCCAAGGCGGGCAACAAGTCGCAGACATCGGCGGTGAAGCGCCTTTTGCAGGACCTCAAGCACATGCGCGAGCATGTTGTGCCCACCGTCGGCGTGGTGGCCCTTCCTCTGGAGAAGGACCTCTTCACCTGGCACTGCAACATCAGGGGTCCCAAGGGCACGCTCTACGAAGGCGGTGGTACGTACCTCCCACCTCTCTCAACCCGACGCAAAGCGAATCCTCTCACCTTGATTCCGTACCGTGTAGTGTTCCACTTGGTGCTCCACTTCCCCGAGAGCTACCCCTACGATCCGCCCAAGGTCACCGTGTGCACCACCCTGCAGCACCCCAACGGTTCGTGTTGTGTAGTGCTATTGGTGGCCCTCTCCAACGTTGATGTTGTTCTTCCTGAGTCCTGAGTCCCTTTACGTGGCGACTTACACCATCTTGCCCCACAGTGTTCAACGGGTCGATCTGTCTCGACATGCTTCAGCCCGGTGACGAGCAGGAGAAGTACATCGGTTGGAGCTCGGCCTACTCCGTGCAAAGCGTGCTCATCCAGCTCCAGGCGTTCCTCTTCGAGGAGTCGCCCACCATTCGCGCCGAGGACTGCCGCAAGGCCGTCGAGGCGGTACGCCCTTGCACCAACCATGATGAGTAGATGGTGCGTTGCTCACACGACACACACGACCACACACACGACCACACACACACGACACACGACACACAGGCGAACAACTTCACGTGCACGTCGTGCAAGCACAGGCCGCTGCGCTCGTGGCCGGTGTTCCCGTCCTACGAGACCGACGCCTTTGTGCTGAACAAGGCCGAGACCGAGATCATCAAGGATGAGCTGGTCTGCTTCCACTCCAAGCGCACCTTCCAGGAGGACTGCCTGGGCTTCGGTATCTCGTACCACAAGAACATCAAGACGGGCGACATCCAGGAGTACGACTGCCCTCCCTTCCCCCGCGCCTCTGTTCGGAAACCACGATACAAGTTCGTTGCTAACGTAACTCAACACAACAACAGCATTTCCTCGCCGCTGGACCTGCTCGGCGTGCGTGCCTTCATGCGCGAGAACATCAGGAAGTCGTCCATCAACGAACCCTTCACCCACTGGCTCCCTGGTAACGCCTCCCCTCCAGGCATCTGCCCAAATCAGTTCAGTTTTGGCTCACAACCACCAATACCACATCTAGTCTACCTCAACGACGAGCACGGAAAGAAGGCGTTCCATTTGGCCCAGCGGAGCATCAGCATGCTCTGCGCCAGCAACACGCGCGAGTTCAAGCCCCGCATGGCGCTCAGCGTGTTCCCCAAGCTGATGAACACGATGATCCTGCACATCATGAAGGGCCAGATCCACGCGTCGGTCAAGGCGCTCGAGGGCTACTGCGCGTTCCACCAGATGTTCCTCAAGTTCCTGGAGACCTACCCCGAGCTGCACCAGGAGTGCCGCGATCTGGTCCACGGCTTCCTCAAGTCGGAGGAGGCCCGGCACAAGACCAAGGTTGAGTCGCTGGGCGAGTTCATGTGCTACCTCACCGTCACGCCCGAGGTGCAGTGGAAGGACATCGCCTCGCTCCTCATCAACGAGCAGTCCGACCGCCAGGTCATGTGGATCATCAAGGTTCACGCACTCCCTCAACCACCCTCGCCGCACACGCACGATCGCACACGAACAACCGCACACACGTGCCTGACATTCTTCTCTATATATCGTACAGGACTACCCGCACCTGGGTACTGACCAGGAGGACGCGGCCGTGGACAAGGTGCGCGCCAACGTGTCGTTCGACGCGTCGATCATGGGCATCCGCCACATCCTGTTCCACTACTACTTCATGGAGCACGTCGCCCGCCCGCTCGGCGGCACCATCGCCGAAATGTCGGCCAACTACGAGCGGTCGTTCGGCCGGCCCACCAACAAGATGGTGGAGAACATGCAGCAGGCCTTCCGCGAGATCAAGAAGGTCAAGACCCACAACGACTACTTCTCGCGCATCGGCCTGCCGGTGGTGAGCGAGGAGCAGCTGGTCGCCTGGCTGCGCAAGTCGGTCACCAACTCGAAGCGCCGGGACTACCACGGCGTCGAGGGACCCAAGGTCCCCTCCGCCAAGGAGCTGGCCGAGGAGTCCATCAAGAGCGTCGTGCCGCTCGAGACCCTGTGCGTAAAGGTACGGTGTCCATGATCGACCAATCATTTCACAACGCGCCGCGTACAGTGCTGACGTCACGACACACAACACACGCGACACAATATCGATAACCAGGACGAGAAGGGCGAGCTCAAGCTGCACGACAATGAGGAGCAGTGGAAGGAACTGTGCAACTCGCGCTGGGGCTTCAACTCGCTGCCGGCTCACTACACGGCCGGCTGGCGCACCTTCTACCTGCAGAACAACCTGCAGGACCTGGTGAGCTCGCTCAACGAGTATCCCGACTTCAAGCACTTCTACCAGACGCTCGACCTGTCGAGCGAGGGCCTCACCCTGCTCGAGCTCACCCTGTTCGCGCCCAAGCAGCTCAAGTCGGGCTACTACTGGCTCACCGCGCTCCTCACCCGCCTGCCCAAGCTCCAGTCGCTCAAGATCTCGCGCGGACCCGACGGCGGCCTCGGCCTCAAGGGCGTGCGCTGCCTCGTCAAGGGCCTCAAGAACAACAAGTCCTCCATCACGTACGTCTCATTCATGACAACACGACACACGATCCACCACCAACACACGAAACACACGCACGAGCTGACGCGTCTTTTTTATGTTGACCTATAGGTCGCTGGACCTGTCGTACTCGGGCATCACGTCGGAGTGCTGCGAGCTGCTCGCCGAGGGCATCCTCGCCTCGACCCACCTGCAGCGCCTGTCGCTGGAGGGCAACGCCATCCGCCAGACTGGCGCCAAGGAGCTGAGCCGCGTGCTGTGGGACCACGAGTGCCTCACGGAGCTCAACCTGTCCAACTGCGACGTCAATGACGGCGGCGCCAAGGAGCTCGCCGACGGTCTGCTGGCCAACAAGCGGCTCGTCAAGCTCGACCTCAGCCGCAACGGGCTCGGCTACTCGGGTCTCCGCGCCGTCCTCTACAACCTGGCCTTCAGCCCCTCCATCAAGTGCGCTCCTGCTCCATTTGCAAACAACACACACACACACACACACACACACACACACAATCGATGCTAACCGCACACACTCACATAGGGAGCTGAACTTGTCGCGCGTGTCGGGTTCCGGGTCGTCGAGCGATCTCAACGAGCTGGGCGAGGCCCTCTCGAAGCTGTTCCGCATCAACGTGACGCTCAACCGGCTCAACTTCTGGGAGACCAGCATCGCGCCGGCCTTCACCGCGAGCGTGTTCGAGTCCCTCCGCGGCAACCGCGCCCTGCGCCACCTCGACATCAGCCAGATCGGCACCATCAACAGCGACCAGCTGGGCCACCTCGGTGCGGCCCTCACCAAGAACAGGACCCTGGCTTCGCTCCTGCTCGAGAACAACAACATCTCCGGCCACGGCCTCGAGACCCTCTACAAGGCTCTCCTCGTCGAGAAGGAAGAGGTACACGACACGACCAACGACACGACCAACGACACACGATGACAAACACAATGACACACGATGAGAGTTTAGCGCTGATTTGATGTCGATACGGTGTGCAGGAAAAGGGCAAGGCGGTCAACGACGACGAGCGCACGCGCAAGGAGAAGCGTCGCGATGAGATGCTGGACAAGGTGAAGGAGGTGGAGAAGGAGTTCCACCTGAACCTGGTCGAGTTCAACCTCAAGAACAACGGGCTGGGCTCGGCGGCGGGCAAGATCCTGGGCAAGCTCGTGACCGTGGCCTCTTCGCTCGAGGTGCTCACGCTCGACCACTGCAGCCTCGACGCCAAGGCCGGCGAGACGCTTGGCCTCGCCCTGGAGACCAACACGCGCCTGCGCACCCTCAAGCTGCGCCACAACACGCTGGGCAAGGAGGGCGCCAAGGCCCTCGCGGCCGGCCTCCGCCACAACAAAACGCTGCAGGTGCTCGACCTCAGCGGCAACGGCATCGGCGTGTCCGGCGCCCGCGCCATCGCCGGCACCCTCGCCGACAACGCCTCGCTCACCGAGCTCAACCTGTTCGGCAACCTGGTCGACGTCGACGGCGCGCGCGACCTGGCCAAGGCCCTCGCCACCAACAAGACGCTGGTCAAGCTCGACCTCGGCCTCAACCGCATCCGCGACAAGGGCGCCCAGGCCATCGCCCAGGCCATGGCCTCGGCCGAGCAGCTCACCGAAATCGGCCTCAAGCTCAACTTCATCAAGGACCACGGCGCCCTGGCCGTGGCCAAGGCCGTCTCCGTCTCGCCCGCCATCCGCAGCTTCAAGCTCGCCGGCAACCAGCTCGAGGACGAGACCCTCCTCGCCATCAACGACCTCATCAAGAGCCCCCACATCTCCTTCGATCTCGCGCCCCGCGTCGCTCTCCTCGTACGCTCTCTCACACTGCTCCTTGTTACTGTCTCGACACCGCACACGCACACGCAAGTGCGCTGACTGTGTGTGTGTGTGTGTGTGTGTGTGGTGAAGGATCCCGAGCGAGTGGCGCGCAGCGTGTGGGTGACGCCCCTGCCGGCACGCGTGAAGAAGGAGAGCGTGCGCAAGCTCTTCTACGACGCCCACTGCGGCGTGGTGCTCAACGTGGCCATCCAGGACCACAGGACCAAGACCAGCCCCTCCAAGGCCCAGTACGCCTTCGGTACGCTCCTACCGCCGCCCTTCTTCTTCATCTTCTTCTTCATCATCTTCACCACCACCACCGTCACCGTCACCTTCCTGACCTGTGTGTTGCGTGTATGCGTACAGTCGAGTTTGCCCACATCAACTCGGTGACTCTGGCGTTGGACCTGTCGGCCAGCGGAAGGGTACTTTCTTCTTCCTCTTTTATATGTACCTCTTTATATGTATATGTTTTTGTGTGAATATGTTGATATTTAATTTTTATTGATAATTTATTTTTTTCATCATAGGCCAAGGTCGACGGACAGAAGGTGCGGATCTACCGCGTGGGCACGCAGAACAAGACGGCCCAGAGCGAGGCCGCCGGCAAGCCCACCGCAGGTCGGCGCGAGGAGCCCCAGCGCAGCAGGCCTGCCGTCCGCGGTGGCCGTGGCGGTGGACGTGGCGGCGGACGCGGAGGTCGCGGTAGGCGCTAAACTCCTTCTTCTCGCTCTTTCGCACGCACGCACGCACGCTCGCTCGCTCGCTCATGTACTGCTCAGCTCTCCACCGATACGCACAGACCAATAAAACGGAGACTGTACAACACGCTCTCGCCATCCACCCCCCCGAGCTCATTGGCCTCTGCGTGTCGTGTGCGTGTCGTGTCGTGTCGTGCGAATACAGACTTCCAAAGGGACACACCGCGCAGGCCATTTGTGTTTCCTTCAGAGCGGGCCGGTAAGACCCCGACCTATTCCCGGCCCGCGCCCGCACCCAAGCCAGCGCCCGTGCCGTTCCGCGAAGCTCGGCCGCGACCGTTGTCGTCGTCGTCTTCTTCGTCGGCGTCGACGTCGGGCGGTGGTGGTCGCAGCAGGGAGACCCAGGGAGCGGCGACGCGCAGGCAGCTGGCGAACAACAAGGAGAGCCTGTGGTACCGCGAGGAGATGCGCCGGGCGAGCAGCATCACCGATCCGGTCGACAAGATGCTGTTCAAGTGCGTTGTCGAACGACAAAAGCGCACACGTGTGCGCACACGCAAGGGCTCACCCAACGTGTGCGTGTGCGGTGGTGCGTGCGATGATGTGCTGTGGCAGGCTGAGGCTTCAGGAAGTGGTGGAGGAGACGCCGTCAGGGGCCTTGCCCTCGTTGTCCGTCTACGAGACCTTCTTCGCTCCTCCGCCTCCTGTACGTCCCCCTCCTTTCCTCTTTTTTTTCCCACCCCAGCACCGACTGTGCGCTTTTTCTCACTGGTGGCTCGGCGTGCGTGTGCGTGTGCGTGTGCGTGTGCGTGTGCGTGTCATGTATGTCGTGTATGTCGTGTCGTGTTGGCTTGCCTGTGGTGTTGGGGACAGCTTGAAACCGAGTTCCGACCTTCGCCCCCCGCGAACTGGGACGTCAGTCCGGAGGCGCAGTGGGAAGCGGCGCCCGAAGAGTGGACCTCGTCCGAATGGTGAAAGCAGCCGGCTGGCCAGCAACCAACCAAACCGTGCAACACGCGACGAACGTTACATAAAACCCGATGCTTGAGTACAATGTCCCATTTTTGATGGTTTCAGTTTGTGCGCTTGGAGTGGACCTTGGGCGGCGTCTTGTCCGTGGGGTACCGCCACAGCCCTTTGAGTGGTTGGGGTTCGGTCGTGAGCACGCGACGACGAAGAAGAAAAGGGCGCGGCATCACTCGAAGCGGTACGCACCCATGTGGGCGTAGTGGTCGGACGCCAGCTCGTCGCGGCCTTGGTCGAGCTTCACAAAGACGTGACGGCCTTCGACCTTCACCTCGTGGGTCCTCTGCTTCTTCCCCTGCGGTACCGCCGCGGCACGACACGCAACACGCGCATTGAGCCAGAAGAAGACGAACACGCCACGAAGGGGGGGGGAGGCTGGCGTGCCTTGGAGCACGGGCCGTCGAGGCCTTTCTTCAAGATGCCCTCGCCCGTGTGCACGTCGATGTAGTACCTGCATACACCGTGTGGATCGCATACGTGCCATCTATCAAGGTCTGATTTCATTCGTAGCACACGACACACGACACACGACATGTGGGGAAAGCGCACTTGTGCCAGGGACACACGATGCACTGGCGACCTTGGATATCCTATTATGCACGCACGCATGCACGCACGCACGCACGCACGGTGAGATGAAAGGACACGCACGCGCGCAGGGCCTTGTTCTGAGGTACCTCGATGTCGCCCTCCGACAGGGGTCCGCCAAAGTCTGTTGCGTTGGTGAGCGCAAGAAGCTGTGTGCGTGTCGTGTCGTGTCGTGTCGTGTCGTGTCGTGTCGTGTCGTGTGGTACGGTAGCAAACGGAGTCGAGGGCACAATAGTCATCTTTGCCGGAACCCACGTTGAGCACGAGCACGTCTCGACCCTCCACGCACACCCGCTTTCGGTGGCCCACCTCGTCCACGCTGCCCACGTCGACCCATTCGCCCCTGCCCTCCTCCTCATCTACCAAGCACACTCGTCAGCCACACACGACACACGACACACCGCACACGTCAGCCACACACACACACACACACACACACACACACACACACACACACACACGACACAGAGGCGAGCAGGGCGATGAGAGTACAGGGCATGATCTGGTAGGTGTGTGTGGTCTGGAAGGGCAGCGCGAGGGGTTTGGTGCGTCCGGCCGGGGTGAAGGCCTCAGCTGGTGGTCGTAGGATGGTCTCCGTCTGCACCTCCTTCAGCACGAACCTGTCCACCGCCGCCAGCAGCCCCACCTGCGTAGTTTTTTTTTTCAGTATATATTTAACATAAATAGATTATTCAATTTAATCATTATTTAAAAAAAAAGGCTGCACCTTGTGTACGGTGACATCGGCACGACGGAGCATGAATGACCGCTTCTCTCGCTGCCCCACCTGTGCAAAGAAGTTCAATCTGTCGCTTGCCGCCCCCTCCATCTCCGCAAAATAAAATAACTTTCTTCTTATCAAGCTGGAGAAATCGTGCACGATATTGTGTCAAGAATTCCAAGAATGTCAGGCCCCTTCTCTATTGACTGTTTGAAATTCCGAAAACCGATACTGCGGGATCGCTGTCGACATTGTTCTGTTTTCCTTCTGGCTGCGTTGGTCTTGGCTTTGACTCACCCCCGCGAGAGGACCAACACCACCAAGCAGCGCCACAGGTCAAAGATGAAGAGCTCTTCGATTGCGGTGCAGCACGTGGAGGAGGCCAAGCTCATCTATGAGAAGCTCCAGGTCGAAATCGAGGACTTCGAACGCGAACGGTTCGAAGATGTCGGTTTCCTCACCTCCATGATGCTCGTCATCTTGGGCAACTATGCCCAGACTGGTACCTCCTCCATTGTGTCAGCCATCACGAACGAATTGAGATGTCTACGCGCTGTAGCATCAATTTCGCGTCTAATCGCGCCCTTCGCCGCAATGACTCGACACACGCGTTGTATAACAGGTCACTTCGGCGGCCCTCTGTCCTACACGCCTGCTAATGTCGCGCTCCATCTTGCCGGACCCAAAAACGGTGGCATCTCGTACGACATTCGTCATCCCAAGGTGCGCTACTCGCCACATTCAACGTTAGCTCCCTCGCTACTCCTTCAATCGTGCAGTCCAAACTGACAGGCTCATTTCGAACCCAAGCCTCATTTAATCTGCCGAAGGCGATGCTGATTATGGTTCATTTTCGCATCTTGGCTCATTCCCCCTCGTCTCTCGTGCATGTAGCATCCCTTGGCCGACAAGTTCATGCTTACGGGTGGCCACTGCATCCCCACCTGCTATGCTCTCTGGATGGTTCTCTACGAAGGTAAGAATGGCCGACAAGCCGATTTGAAAGAGCTTTGCCCGTGTGGCGCATTATTTATTGTTTTTTTGGTAATTATAATTGTTTGACACATAACAACTCGCTCCTTATTTGGTGAAATGTACGACACAGCCATGCAGCAGGAGTTCGAGGCCACCAAGGACGAGCGCTACCAGTGCCCTCCCGACGAGGCCATCTTCGCCATTGACGCCCTCGGCTTCAGGCGCAGCCCCGGCGCTCTGGAGACCCTCCTCAAGGAGCACGGCCTCGAGGACCACGAGCTCTTCCAGCAGGCCAAGCTGCGCGGCATCCGCGCCCTTATGGGCCACTCGGAGACCACCGACGTCACCAACGGTATAGACTCGTTTGATGAGCTTTGGCCGAGAACCTCCTTTCTAGTCTGCTGACCTTGGTGCTTGGTGGCGACTGCGCGTGCAGATGTCAACGGCGGTCCTTCTGGCGTGGGTATGGCCACTTCGGCTGGCAAGGCCATGTTCTGGGTTCGTACACGAAGTCCAGCCACAAACGCAATGCAACACGCACGAGAGCACACGGTTGACGTGACTGCTGACACTCGCACGTGGGTGCAACAACAGGATTTCGTGGGTGCCCCCGAGAACCAGGGTCCCAAGGTGGTGGCGTTCGAGGGCGAGTTCGCCTTCACCGAGGGCCACGCCCAGGAGCTCAAGACCATTGCCCTGGCGCAGCAGGTGGGCAAGCGCCTGCGTCTCTTCTTCTCGTACAACAACGCCGGTATCGACGACGCCCTCATCGGCGGCGTGATCCCCGAGAAGTACGGCGAGCAGTACGATATCGCCAACCAGTTCCAGTCCTACGGCTGGAACGTCTTCACACTCGCCGACGGTATGTCTCCCCTTTATGCTCGCTCAGTTAATGCACGGCTTGTTCACACGACACGACACGACACGACACGACACGATACGACACACGACACGACACACACGACAGGTGCCTCGTATGAAGACCTGATCGCCGTGTTCAAGAAGATGGAGGACTGGCCCGCTGATGATCGCCGCCCGATGGTGGTGGTCGCGCACACGGTCAAGGGTTGGTGGCCCGGTGCGGCCGAGGGCCAGGTGGAGGGCACCAAGCAGGTCATCGGCTACCCCTCGCACCCCTACGCCTTTGGCATGAACTCGGAGTACTTCAGGGCGCTCGCGGGCTCGTTCGAGCGTCGCTATGGCGTCAAGTTCCAGGGCATCCACGACGGTGCGCCCAAGAGCGAGCGCGACCGTCTGATCCAGTTCAAGACCAACGTCGACATCGCCATGTCCGTCCTTAAGCAGTACGTCCGCCGCCGCCGCACGCCGCACACGCACCACCGCACACTGTTGTCGCGGAGGTACTTAAGACCGTGTCTGCAGGAAGGGTCTGGGCAAGTGGATCGCCGACAGGCTGCTCAACATCGCCGCCACCCTGCCTCAGAACCTCAAGCTGACCATTCCCGACGACATCGATCCCTTCACCGATGAGCGCCTCAGGTATCCAATTCCACAAATTTCGTCTCGTCTCGTTTCGTTTTCGCTAATTTTTCGGGTGCGTGCGCACAGGGTCGAGAACCTGCCCAAGGACACCGTCAACCTGACCGTCAAGCACCCCTTCACGGGCAAGGACTCGAACATCTCCGTTTCGCTTTTCTCCAAGCCCGGCCAGAAGAAGGGAACCAGGTACCGTTACACACCATGATCTCCCCCCCTGGCGTGAGGTCCGTGGCGCTCACACAGGACTCTCGCACACGCACACACACAGGCGTGCCATCTCGGAGGTGGGCAAGTGGATCAACTACGTGACCAACAACCGTTTCCTCACCATCTCGGCCGATCTCTCCAACTCCATCAACGTACGCACATCGCTTTGAAACAATTCTTTGGCGTTGAGGTCACTTAAGTTTCCCTCTTCTTGTGGCTGTGCACAGGTCGAGGCGTGCAGCTTGACGGGCCACTACGACCCCATCACCAACCCGTGCGGCACCAGGCTCAAGGCCGGCATCCAGGAATGCGCCAACGCCGCCACCATGTGCGGTCTCGTCTCGCAGACCGTGTCCAAGGTAAACACCGCCACCAGGTGTCCTGCTGCGATCGCTCGGGGCTCGTTCATTGAACGAACTTGTCTAAGAGGCGCGTTTCTTGCCCACAACAGGACAAGAACGTGCACGCCGGAGTGTGGGGCCTGAGCGGTACCTATGGTGCCTTCACGCCTTTCTTCTACCTGCCCGTGCGCATCTTCTCGCAGCAGAACCAGGACTCGCCCTTCAAGCTCGGCGTGCTCACCATCGTCGCCGGCCACTCGGGTAACACACACAACACACAAACACGACACACACGACACACAAACACGACACACACACGACGAACGAAAAATCTAATCTGCGTGGGGTCGATCACAGGTCCCGAGACTGCCGCCGATGCGCGCAGCCACTTTGGCATCTTCGCGCCGCAGGTGTGGACGCTGTTCCCCGAGGGTCAGATCGTGAACCTCTACCTGTGGGACTACAACGACGTCGCGCCGGCCTATTTCGCCGCCGCGCAGCTGGCCATCGCCAAGAAGGAGTGCTCGGTGATCGTCGTCCACGTCGCCCGGCCCGACATCCCCGTCGCGGACCGCTCGACCTTTGCCGACACCGACCTGACCGCCGCGGCCAAGGGCGCCTACCTCATCCGCGACTACGACGACAAGAACCCGCCGTCGGGCACCGTGGTGGTCCAGGGCGCGAGCTCGACCGTCAACCTGCTCTCGATCGTGCCCCGCCTCGAGGCCGAGGGCATCAACATCCGCATCGTCGCCGTCATCTCCGAGGAGCTCTTCCGCGCCCAGCCCGTCGACTACCAGGAGAAGGTGCGTGTTGCATCGTGCGTGTGCGTGTGCGTGTGTGCGTGCGTGTGCGTGTGCGGTCGTGTGGCTGACACAGTCTTCGTGTGCGTAGGTGATGCCGCTGTCGGCGAGGATGGACTGCATGGTGCTGACCACCATGACCAAGCGCATCTTCCCGCTTTCCGGCCTCGGCCCGCTGACCAAGGAGTACACCCTCAGCTCCGACTACGACGACCGCTGGCGCACCGGTGGCCTCGAGGTACCTCCCTTGCCCTACACTCCACTCTTTTCTCATCTTCATCGTCATCTTCATCACCACCACCTCCACCATGTCTTATATCATTTGTGATGCTCACCTTCACCCTTCCTCTTCATCAAATTTGCGTGTAGGACGATGTGATCGAGGAGGCCCACATGGACGGCGAGCACATCTTCGAGGCCGTCAAGCGCTTCGCCACCGACAGGAAGTCGCGCTTGGCCCGCCTCCGCGACGCCCTCGGCGCCCTCTAAGCTCCTCCCCCCCCCATCATCACTTCATTCCTTTCGCGTCACCATCGTCGCACGCAGCAGCGAAAATGCCACGTGTCATATCCAAAAAAGGAATTGCTTTCCTAAATCGGGGCCGCCTTGGCAACAAAAACGTGAAGTGACGAAGGAGGCGAGGGAGGCGCATCACAAGCTCATAATATTGATATAAATAATATTTGTAGATATAGTAAGATGGAGGAAGGTGCTGCGGTAGCGGTGCCCGAACCTTCCGCGGGGCGCTCGATAATGATGACCGCCACAGTTGAAGATGATGGCGGAGGTGGTGGAGGAGAGGCGGAGATGTGGGAGGTGCTGGGCGAGGGGGGTCCGCGGTTCGGGTTCCCGGAGGTGGCGGGCTTCCCGCGGGCGCCCAAGTTCGTGGGCGGCCGGCGCGAGTTCCCGTCGGGCGAGGAGGCGCGCATCAACGAGATCCAGGCCAACACCTTCAGGGCCTTCGTCAACATCTGCCCCGACTTCAACACCATCGCGCCCATCATCACCGAGGAGGACAAGCGCAACAAGGCCCAGCTCAACGACCAGATCAAGCGACGAGGCGGCAGCTCGGCTCTGTCCTCCTCCGCCCCAATGTCGCCCTCCAGTCACGCCAGCGGCCAGCAGCCCGCCACAGACGAACTACAAAAGTCTAAGTACGCACGCGGCGCAACTGAAAACGACACACTAACCCACTGCCCTCCTGATGACGTGTGACGTGTGCCGTGTGCCGTGTGCCGTGTGTCATGTGCCATGTGTCGTGTGCCCTGTCGGGTGGGATGCAGGCGATCCCTGTTTGGGGGGAGGCGGAAGAGCACGAACGTGGAACAGCTGGCGGCGGTGGACCCGGGCGAAGCTGGGCGTACCACGGACAGAAAGACCTCGAAGAAGGAGAGGAACAACACCGAGCGCCGACGGCCGGGCGAGGGGCCGGGCTCCACCGCCAAGGGACCACTCAGCGTCCAGCTCTCCCCCGAGGTTCATCATTTGTCACTTCTTACTCTGCTCTTCATTGACTATTCTTCACTGACACCTAATGATGACCACGACGATCGCGATCAGGAGGTGGCCCAGTACAAGGAGCAGATGATCAAGAAGTACGAACAGCAGCAGGAGGTGGTGGCCAAGTCGTCCCAGGGACTCGCGGCCGTTCCCGTGTTGGCGTCCCCGTCGAACTCTCCCGGCCTGCCGCCACCACCCCTCACCGCACCCACTATGCCCCCACCACCAAGTAAGCTCCCTCTTCATCGCCATCCCCAACTTCACCATCATCATCTTCTTCTTTTTTGGCAGTGGACCAGACGCCGGCCGAGGTGTTGAGCCCGCCGCCAACCCCTCCGCAGATGTACGCTCTCAGCCCACACCGCACCAGCGCTACTCTAACGTTGCACCCCTTGTGACTCACTGCCTCTCTCTGGGTCGTGTGGCAGCCAAAGGGCGGTGGTCCCACCGCCGCCACTCTACTCGCCCCTAATCACCCCTCCTCCTGGGTCGGTGCCTGGGCCTGGACCTGGGCTGGGGCCGGTGCCGGCGCCAGCAGCGCCGCCGCAGATGGTGGTGGCCCCTTCGCCTGCGATCGCCCCACCACCAGCTGCGCCAGTGCGCGCGGCCCAGCATGCGCTCGCACTCGATGAGTTGCAACCCTCGCCCGAGTTGCTGTCCGTACGTGTGTTGCGTGTTGCGTGTTGCGAGGAATCCCCCTAACGTTGGGAGCACGGGTGCGCAGGTTGAAGGAGAGCAGCCGTCATCAAGACGGTGGAGCCTCAAGAGCGCCTTGCGATTGAGCTCCACCCGAGCAAAGAAGGTTCGTCCCTCCTCACCATCGCCATCACCATCATCTTCTTCTCCGTGGGCGGCCTCACACGTCTGATCGTACACGCCCGCATGTGTACCACACGCCACCAGGAGGATGACCCGGACAATGCGCTGGAGAACAAGTACGGCAAGCACATGGTGGCCAACCCGCTCAACGAGCTCCTGGACTACTGAGAGCTCTCTGGTCTTCTCTTTCTCCCTCTTGCTCGCTCGCTTGCTCGCCTTCCTCCTCGTCCGCTGTACATGTGCATTCAATCGACCTCTTGACCTTGTTGTGTGTTGCGTAGCGGCAAGAAGATGGAGGCGGTAAGATTACTTTACTACTCCTCCTTCTTGAGGTTGTCGAGGCTCCAGCCGTAGTCCTGTCGCATCTTCTCCTCGTCCTCGGGGGTGAGATCGTTCTTGATGTTGAAGAGGGCGCGAATCTCGTCGGGCGCCTTGCCGTTGATCATGTTGGCGACGGTCTTGCAGGTGAGCTCGAGGAGGGCCTTGATGTCGAGGTAATTGGCGGCCATCATGAGCTGGAACAGGGTTGCTTGATCGACGTCGCAGAACTCCTTGTCCCACGGCAGTATCTTTCGCCTCTCCTCCTTCGCCTTCTCCTCTTCTTCCTTGGTCAGCTTCTTCTTCGGCTCACTCTCATTCGCGACTGGTGGTGGGTTGGCATGATGGTAGGTGGCCCATTCCACAACCTTTTGTAGAGCTTGAATGATTAAAATCAATACAAGAAAATCTTTGTGTAGAATGCAAATCTTGCAGAGCCCGAGAATGGCGGACGATCGCAGACTGGTGGCGCGCCAGGGCACATGCAGAGGTGGTGCATGCAGTACCTTGGCGAGGATGTTGCCCGTGATGCTGAGCGGGATGGAGTCTGTGCTGGGCGAGTCGATGTCCGCCAGCATGTTCTTGATCGTGAGGCTCATCTCGGCCACCTCCCTGGGCACCTCGAACACCTGCTCATCCGAGCTCTCGAGCTTGATCGACATCTTCTTCTTTCCCTGTTGAACCCGTTTGTTGCCCGTTGGGCCCAATTTTATGGTTTTATCCAAAATAAGTGAATTGCAAAAAAAAATGAATTCCAGGAAACATATAAGCATGCCACGCATCACCAGATCTGCATGGATTGCTGGAAGAGCTTGGCCAACTCCTCCTGGCCTGTCGGTACTGGCGCCAGCTTCAGCACCCTGTCGCCATCGATGTGAGCGTAGGTGAAGGTGTGCAGTCGTGCGTGTGTGCGTGTGCGGTGGTGCGTGTGCGAGTCGTGCCTATGCTGCGGGAGGGCGCCCTCGACAAGTGCGTCGATGTCGTTGGAGGAGAAGCCCAGAGCCTGCAGGCCGTTGGGGATGTCGAGCCTCTTCATGAGCTCGATGATCCGGTCCGCGAGCACCGGGCCCGCGTCGCTATCGCGCACGTTCTCGATGTCCTTGGCGCCCAAGAGCGCAGCGACTTGCCTGCGTTTCATTAACGTGTGTGCGGTGGTTGTGTGTGTGTGTCATGAGTGCGTGCGACGCGTTTGTTTAGCCAAAGAGGGGAAGATGGTACTTGTGGCGATCGGGATTAGCCGACGCGGTGAAGCGGAAGACGGCCGGGGCGTGCAACACGACCGACACTGGGTAAATCGGGCCAAGTTAGCCCGCGAGCAGGCTCCAACGCACGCACGCATAGGCGAAGTGGCGTACTGCCGTGCGGGATCATGGGCGAGTCGACGTTGTAGTCCTTAGGCTTGTAGGTCATGTGATGCGCCAGCGAGGAGACCGGATAGCTCATCCCGTGCTGTGATGTGCCATGCGCGTTTTAGTCGTGTGTGTGTGTGTGTGTGTGTGTGTGTGTGTGTGTGTGCGTGTGTGTGTGTGCGTGTGTGTGTGTGCCGGTGACGCGCAGTCAAAGGCACGAAGAGGAGATTGGTACGCAAAGGTGGACGCCAGCGCTGCCAAAGCCGATGCCGGCGTAGGTGGCCGCCAGGGCCATCTGGGCGCGGGCCTCGGTGTCGTCCCGGTTCTCCACCGACCGGACAAAGTACTTGGCCAGCATCTCCAGCGACTTCAGCGACCACACGTCTTCACACACACACGACACACACGACACACACACACACACACACACACACACACACACACACACACACACACACACACACACACACACACACAAGCCCGCACACGGCAATGTCAGTGGCTCGGAATGAGGTAATGGGGCGAGGGGGCGCACCAGCGATGGGGTTGGAGCCCTGGTAGGCCGGGCGCAGGAGGGGAGTGGCCGGACGCGGGGTCCGTTGGTCGTAGGGGATCGCCGTGTACGACTCCAGCGCGTGGCACAACACATCGAACCCAGACGCCGCCGCCACCTGCGGACTGTAGGAAACACACGCGCGTGCCGCGCGTGTCGTGTCATGTGCCGTGCGTGTCGTGTGCATGTCATGTGTCGTGCGTGTCGTGTGGTGTGCGTACGGCATAGACTTGGTGTTCTCGGGGTCGACGATGCCGAGGGTGGGCTTGAGCCGTCGGTGGGCGATGCCCGTCTTGGAGTTGCGTTCGACGTGGTCGAAGATCGCCACGCCCGTGGCCTCGCTGCCGGTGCCCGCCGTCGTGGGGATGGCGATGAGCGGCTTCAACGCGCCCGGCGGCGGCTGGACCAAAACCACAACACAAACACACAGTCAACGTGTGCGGTGATCACGTGCGCTCGTGTATGTGTGTGTGTATGTGTGGCATGGTGTACGTACCTTGCCCTTGCCTACTGGCGGGTTGACATAGTCGAAGAAGTCCTCCGGCGGGTAGGTGGCGTAGAGGTTGGCCGCCTTGCACGTGTCGATCACACTCCCGCCGCCCACCTACGACACGCGCGCGTTGGCCGAGGTCAGCGCGACGCCATCAAAGAACGTGCGTGTGCGCCGTGTGTCGTGCGCCGTGTGTGTCGTGTGTGTCGTGTGCACGCTCGGAGAGGGGAGGAGTACCGCCACGAATGCGTCGAAATGGCCGGTGGGCGTCACCTTACGGGCCGTCTGCGTCACAAACTCGATGGCGTGCTTGAACGATGCGTCCGTCGGCTCGACCTTGACCTTGTCATACAACACAAAGTTCACCTGCGCACGACACACACCGCACACACCGCACACACATGCACACGCGTGTGAGCAGTGAGCACAGAGCAAAGCGGGGAGAGGAGGCCCACCTTGGCGTCCTGAAGGGATTGGAGGACGGTGATGACGGGCGCGAGGTCCTTGAGCGTTGAGTCGGTGAACACGCACACGTGCCGGGCGCCCATGTCGACGAGGTCGAGGCCCACCTCGCGCGTGGCGCCGACGCCGAACCTGATGTTGGACCCGGCCATCTCGAACGCATAGTCGGCTTCGCTCTCCTTCGGGCCGCTGCGGCTCAGGCCACCTGCGTGGCAGAAGACGATCGTCACGACACACGCACACGACACGACACACGTGCGCATACACACGGCACGGCACGGCACGGCACGGCACGACACGACACGACACGACCAACGACACGCACCGGTGGCGGCGGAGGAGGAGAGGCGAGCATGGGTGGTGGGTGTGGACTGGGTGCGTCTGGCGAAGCGCACACCCGGGCGAGTCAGGGAAGCGCGGGCCTCGGCCCCCTCTGCGCCCAGCAGCCTGCGAGTGCAAGAGCGTAAAAAATAAAATACAATATTGTTATCACGAATTATTATTGCATCACATCTTCTGTGATTGCATCAGACAAGTTCAATGAGCAGTAGTGAGTACCCTCGATAAAAGTACTGGGGGTTGTGTGCGGCCGAGCAGGGGCAAGTGGGTCCGTGCACGTGGTGCGGGGGGATAGCGCGGTGGCCGCTTTGCGTGGGCTGGGCGCTGTGCAGGCTGCGCGTGCTGGAACCCTGCGCTACCGCCGCTGTGGAACGGCAGACCACAGCAGCACGTCTTGCGCTGCAGGTGCGTTTCATCCTCGCTACTAATCGTTAATTTTATTTTATAAAAAATACAATAAAACCAGTTTCGTGAATGAACAAGATATGCTTGCTCGTGGCGATCGCCTGGACGATGTGCACGTCATTCTTCACCTCAAGAAGCAAATGCAACAGCCGACAGATGTTTGAAATTTTGTTTACTGGTGGAAGAGCGAGAGCCAAAGGATGGAGAGCGCTTTTACACATCCCAGGTGGCGGGGGCACCCTCGGTGGCGGCGGGGGCAGTGGCGGCCTCGGCATCAGCGCCCCACTCCTCGGTGGCGGGCTGGGTGAAGCCGGAGCTCTCCTCAGTACCCTCAAGAGTCCACTGCTCACCGGCGGTGGCATCATAACCGGGCTTGTAGGCCTCGTCGAAGGCGGAGGGAGCCTCGACGGTCTCCTCGGCCTTCTCAGTCTCCTCAGCATCGCTGCAGATCGGGGAGGAACAGGATGAGCGATTGTCGCGACAGAGGAAATGGGGCTGGAATAGATGGAAATGGGAGTATTGCGTACCGGTAGAAGAAGAGATCGGGCATGACGTCCCAACCCTCCTGGCGGGAGAGGGTACCCTTCAGGTAGGCCACCTCGCGGGCAAGAAGCCAGAACATGAGGCCGATGGCGTGCTTGGAGTTGTTGTTGCACGGAATGGCAATGTCGACGTGCCTGAGGGGCGAGTCGGTGTTGGCGAACGCGATGGTGGGGATGTTCACATACGAGGCCTCAGTGAGCGACTGTTGGTGTGGAAGATGGCGTTAGTAAAGAAAGCGATGGAAAGAAGAGGAAATGATCAACTGAGAGATGACATGATATTCAGTCCGAAATAGGTTGTCAACGTTGTAGTTCAGTAGTCTAACACGTTATTTGTAACATCATTATAAAAGACACACAATGAAACAAAGGATGGAAGCAAAATGGGGGCGTGAGGTGACGAACCTGGTGGTCGACGCGGGGGTCAGCCACGATGAGGAGACGGGGCTCCTTGAAGTCCCTCTGCTGGATCTGGTTGGTGAAGGTACCGGGGGTGAACCTACCGGCGATGGCGGTCGCACCGGTGAAGTTGGCAAACTTGTGCACGGCCCTCTGACCATAGGTGCGGCCCGAGATGACGCAAATGTCGGACGCGTGCTCAATGCCGGCGATGACGCGGGCAGCGAGGA
The DNA here is from genome assembly GCF_000313135.1 of Acanthamoeba castellanii str. Neff. Classification (NCBI taxonomy): domain Eukaryota; phylum Discosea; order Longamoebia; family Acanthamoebidae; genus Acanthamoeba; species Acanthamoeba castellanii. The sequence continues at coordinate 175,982 of NW_004457598.1, forward strand.
CGAGCTTGTCCCAGGTCTTGCCGAGGTCAAGGATGTGCACGCCGTCCTGGCGGCGCCTCCAGACGTAACGCTCCATCTTGGGGTCGAGGTTGTTCGAGCCGACGTGGACCTCAGCGGCCAGCATCTTCTGGACATCCTCCTCCTGGACGTGCAAGGAACGCGGAACCTGACTCATCTTCTATTGAGTGACGTTTAACTGCACATCACACCACACCTCGATCAGATTTAAAGTTCTATCCCAAGGCCATTCACACACAGAAGTCACGGGGTCAAGGGGGACGCACGATGCGGTGCGGTTCACGCGGACGATCGGAGCGGGAGAGAAAGAGAGAAAGGCCAGAAGACCCAAAACGCCCAAAGTGGAGATTTTTGGCTCATTTTCGCCATCCAACCAAAAATCAAACACGCCTTCGTAAAATTTGGCAAATTTTAGGTTTGCTAAAATCTATTTCGAATAGAAACAAACACGCAAGCTCCTTCACTGATGTCGTTCATCTCCTTCTCCTTCTTCATCGCGCGAGTTGCTCCTCCTGCCTCGCACGCTATACCTTCTCCAAGCCGTCGACGACGCATTCGTGTCTTCGGCCGCGGTCGTCACCGGAGGCCTGCCCTCACCGCCGCTGCGTGGCGACGTCGGCCTTGGCGGCGCGGGTAAGGGCGTGGTGGGCTTGGACATGGGCACCCGCTTCTTCTTGGCCGGTCTCAGCGTGGCGCCCGACGCCGCCTCGACCGACGTCGACAGCACCGGCGCCGTCGATGCCATCGTCGTCTTCGTCATCGTCGGCACCTCCATCGACGCCACAGGCGACACCTTAGTGGGCGGGAACGGCACCCGACGGAACGGCACGCCGTCGGTGGTGGTGGCGGTGGCGGTGTGGTCCGAGCCGGCCGTTGAAGGCGAGACGGTGGTGGAGGTGCGCTGGCGGGAGGCGCCGGAAGACGAGTCGGATGAGGACGAGCCGAGCCGGGAGAGTGGGCGGGCGACGGGCGAGGAGGGCGCGGGGATGGCCAGCGAGGGCTCGGATGTCGAGGTGGTGAGTGCGGGTTTAGAGGGAGAGGCGCCCCCGACACTCATTGTCCGCTGGTCCTTGCCCTTTTTCACTGTGTGTCGTGTCGTGTGTGTCGTGCGTGTCGTGTCGTGTGTGTCGTGTGGCGTAAGATGGAGTGAGCTCAGGGTTGCAACGCGTGACGGAAGGAGAGGTGGAGAGAGGGCGTACGCCGTAGATCTTCTGAGAAGTGCTGGAAGGCCTGTGCGAAGGTGGCCTCGAAGTCGCCCCTCTGTTCTTCGGCAGAGAGCAGCGCCAGCCGCAGGAGGGTCACAGAGTCTGTCACCCGACATGGCCACACCACGTTCAATGGGGCCAGCCCGCACTCACATACGCACGCAGAATAGAGACGTACCCGCTTTCTGGTGTTGCAAAGCGAGGTCGACAGGGGTGAGGCCAGCGTGATCCTTTGTGTCGAGCGGCGCGCCGCGTCTGTAGAGAAGCAAGAGGCACTGGGTGTAGCCCTGTTCGGCTGCGATGTGGACCACCGTGCGGCCGTGCGAATCGACCGCCTTCGTATCGGCGCCACTCTGTTGTGTGTGTGTGTGGTCTGGGTCAGATCACCGCCACTGCGATTGGGCAAATGAAAGGAGTAAGGGGAGCAGACCTGAATAAGGAACTCGAGGAGTGTGGCGTCGTTGAGGCGGGCGGCTGCCAATAGCGCCGAGGGATTTCCGCAGTTCGGGCTGGCGCCTTGGGCCAGAAGGAGCAGCAGCTTGTGCAGGTCGCCGCTTTCCACCGCCTCCATAAAGTCCTGCTCGTAATCGCGTGACCACCAATGGTGTGGGCGGCCGATAAGCGGAGAGGCTCGCGAGAGGAGATGCTGAGAGAAAGGTGGGCACCTCGACAATGGCCCCGCCGCTGTAGGGACGCACGAACTCGCGGTTGGCATACTTGCGCTTGATGTATTTTTCCCGCACAGCGCTGTACCCCATGATCGTATTCCAAGGTGAGCGACAGTAAAACACGACACGACACGACACGACACGACACGACACGACACGACACGACACGACACGACACGACCAACGGCACGACCAACGACACGACACAACGCAAACGGCCCACACACAGGGATGAGGAGCTGACATACACGGCGCTGCCTGGACTCGGTCGTTCAGTATCGGAGGGCCGGGTGGCCTCGAAAATGGCGTTGACTTTCTCATTGCCGCCCATGCGCAGCATGGACTACAGACGTTAACGGGGCGGTGTGAGCATAGCTCGATCCGCATCTCTACCGTGGAGGCTGTGCGTTGAGTTGGTACCTGGACGAGCTCGGACGGCCACGCGTCCAGCGTCAGTGAGCGAACCTTGCTCACATGCACGCCCATACCTCTGCGGCCGTCACGAAGCGCGAACACAAAGGCGTTAGACCACCGGCTGGGTGGGTGGGTGGGGGGGAAGGAGCGGCGACGCACCTATGTACACCGGAGCATTCTATACAGAAGGTGACGCCCAGATTGACGCTGCACCACGTGGGGTCTACGGGGAGAGTACAGCAGTCCACGCAGTAGAGGCGGCGAAAGACGTCAGGAACTGGGTTAGCTTGCAGATCACAGACATCGGTACGGCCAAGAAGAAGGGGAAGGCATACCCGCAGCTTGGCAGTCGGCGCAAAAGTTGTTGGACTGGCTGACTGCCCTGATCTGGGCCAGCACGCTTGTCTGCACAAACACCCAATGGGGGGGGGGAGACCACTGATCAGCCACACGGTCTGCTTGTGATGGGGGGGGGGGAAGGCCAACCTCTTCTGGCTCAACTTCAGCCGTGGACCCGGACCCTCCCGCCGCGTTTCTCTTGAGCTCCGGCGACGGGGCGGGCAGGCCGCTGGTGAGGCCGCTGGTAGACCTGGCCCTGGTGAGAGGAGAGGAAGTAATGGGGAGGTGAGCGTCACAGTTCACTGGGCGCACGTGGAAACGCCCGACACCAACCTGGAGAGGCGCGGCTCCGTCATCGAAGTGTCGAGCAAGTGTTTGGTCACATTTTGGACCACCTGCACATGCGCGCGTATGTATAAGAAGGCGCATTCAACAGAGTGTGCACACGTGGAAGTGTGTACCTCCATCCATTCGAGCTTTTCTTGTTCGCTGGCAGCTTGCAAAATGAATGATCGCTTGGTACCGGTCAACTGCGATGCGCCGAGTGAGCGAGTAAGTGATTGGCTCGAACTCGCGGACAGCTGCCTCGATGATGCGAAGCGGCGCTTACCTCGAAAGCGAACCGTCGCTCAACGTCAGCGGGTGGCGGGCGCGGGGTGATAAGAAGCAGAGAATACCGCTCGGGCTCGCATTCCCTCTGTTTGGTCGAATGAAAAGTCAGAGGAGTTCCAAAGAGGCAACCAAAAGTATACCAACGAAAGGTGATGATAACTAGCGGTGACGCACTCGTTTATGTTTGTAGTACAGCAGTTCGCCGTCCTTGATCTCAAAGTAGCGTTTCTTCCATTCCTTCCTGCGACAGCGCGGGCATGCCATTGTAAATAAATAAGAAAAGAGAGCGAGCTGCGTACGATCTTACCTGACGTGGCCGGAGGAGCGAAGGAAGAGATATCCGTTCTTGACGAGCGAGGGACCGGTGGAAGCGGCCGGAACAGCGAGGGGCACGCTGGCGCCCTGCTCCTGCGCGAGCTTCACCCTCACCCCGGACAGCTCCTTTTTCGTTTGGCCGTAGTCCTCCTGACACTGAACACATCACGAGCCCATCGCAGCTTCAGCGCACCGGTGTGGTCCAACAACAACAACAACAACGGCAAGGTGCACCGTGGTACCTTCACGATGTGATCCGACAGCGTATGCATGAAGGGCTGCAGCTCTTTGTACACCTCAAAACCGTGCTGCAAGCCACCGCGAATTAGGATTGGAGTGAACGACGGTGTGTGTGTGTATGTGTGTGTGTGTGTGTGTGTGGGCTAAACCTCAGGCTTACCTGAAAGTACGCCATGACGGCATACAGCAAAAGCGAGAGCCGCTCCATGAACTCGAGTTTTTCTCTGGTGTGCACACAATGCGTGAGATCTAGGCCAGCAAGACAGAGTACTCTGAGGAGTGGGTGAGGCGGTCACCTTGCTTTCGTATCGTACAACTCCGAGAGCATGTTCAAGCTACATTCTTGAAAGTCTCGCTTCACTCCTTGGAATTCGTCGGACAACTGTTGAAGACGAACGAAAGGGAAGGGAGTCAGGATTTAGCTAAGAGCAGCGTAAGCTTCGAGTGGCGGCGGCGGCGGCGGTGTGGAGGTTGTACGCCGCAGAACTTGGAGTGGTCCTTCTGCTTGACGTGGGAGAGACGAGAGAGCAGCGCGTCGTACGACATTTGGGCCTTTTCAAGCCGCTGCATACTTTTCTGTATTACGGCCGTGCCGTGAGAGAACATGAACATGTTAGAGCGGACGTGCACGCGTCAGCAGCAGCAGCAGACCACGACCAGCACTGCAGTGGCGGTGAGAGGATCACCTTCTCGGAAGCGATCTGAGTTTTGACGAAGGCTTTGAGCGGCTCGGCGAATGCCTCTTCCATTTGCAGGTGCTACGTGGAGTGTGAAAGAGTGAAAGAGTGTGAGGAAAGGCCTCCAAGACGAGATGAAGTGTAGTCGTCCCAAAGGGTCATACCAGCGTCTCCCGGAAAGCGTCGGTCTCCTTCAACACGTCCGCTAGTCGTCGCACCGAGTGCTCTGTTGTGACACAAACGAGGAGATGAAGGACGAGTGAGCGAGCGAGCGAGCGAGCACATATCTTGGCACGGTGCGTGTGCGTATCAGCATCATATACGTACTAAGCGTTGTATCGCCAAAGGTGTCCAGCTCGAGTAGCGTCTGCGAGAATACCGACGACGCGTTCGAGTACACTGCAAATCGAGAGAGATGAGCACGCCGGCAGAGAAGACGAACAAGTCCAAGGCTCGCGTAGAACAGGAGAGTTCCGCAGAGAGAAAGATGGAGATGGAGATGGATGGATGGAAAAGGCACCTTTGGCAGCGGAGCCGAGTTTGGTGGCGGCAGAGGTGAGGCGCAGGAGGTCATCGCCCCAGTCCTCCACGCCTTTCTGGACCTCGCGAAGCCTGTTGCGTGCCATGGGGCTGTCCGCCAGCACTTCCTCGAGCCCGATTCCCAGGCCGAGATTGGGCGATTCGTCTATGCATCGCCGTTCGTCCAGCATGTTCGTTGTCTGCTGAAATGAGCAAATTGGCCCCTGGGTGTCGCGTGACTTGAGCAAACCGCCTCCCTGCACCAATTCTTTTGGAAATATATTTTTTTATTTTCTCGGCCTACGCAAATCCACAAAAGAAAAAGTTTGGTAAAAATGTTTGAGGGCCAAGTGTGCTTCCTGAAAAATGGAAGGGAAGTTGTGCCACATCACTCTTGCACTTGCTGGGCTGGTGAACCTCTTCCTTTTTCATAGGTGTGGATGTGGTTACCTTCAACAGCTCCTGGTCTGAGCCCAACAAGCCTTCATTATTGATGAGCCAGCCTCTACAAGCCAGGACTCCTGCAATGAGGGGGTGACACTGACCAATTCTCCATATCACTATTTCCTGTACCAAAATATATTTCCAAAAGAGGGAGTGATGTGAAGGGGTTCTTGTAGGGAAGTGTAGAGTCAATCAATTACAGCCAGGGGTGTGGACATTTGCATGGCTCAGCTCATTCTCCTTATTCAATAAATTTTCAGCGCGATTTTGAGGCAAATTTTCGCTCCTTTTCCCGTTTCCTGCCTTGAAGAACAAACAAAACGCGCAACAGCAACATTTGAACAAATCGAAAATCTCCTCGCGTTCGATGAAGCGCTGCCGTGTGTCTGACGTTCAGCACGCCTTTGTTATCACTCCATTTGTGGCTACACAGTCCCGCCGTACGTGCCAACCATTTAATATTCAATTCCATATCATCAAGATGACAATCAGTAATGCGAAAATCTTCTGCAAGTGCAATCCAGAAGATTGCTTTGGTCGGCCTCGGGAGGCACCTCGGCTTTAAACCTCACCACCAACGCGGCGAGGTACGCGACCTACATTATGATCCCGACTCAGAAGAGTACTCACTCCATCCTCTTCTGTGTGCAGCCGTGCGCGCAGCGCTCGACAATCGCCGGCCGCCCTTGCACCGGTGGCAAGCCAAGGCACCAACGCTGGCAGCCGGCGCGTCGTGGCATTGTGCAAGCAGAACAGGATCAGGGAAGCTGCTAGCCTCTTCGATCAGCATCCGACTCCCTTCAGCGCGTCGGCACTCATCTCCGCATGCGGGAGGCGCCGCGACCTCAAGCAGGCGCTTGGCGTCTACGCAAAGTTCATCGCGAGCGGCCACCAACCGAATGCCGTGCTCATCGGCTCGCTTGTCAGCGCGTGCCGACGCTGCGGTGAGCCGGGCAGGGCGCTTCGCCTCCTCGACGACCTGGACCGATTCGACATCGCGATCGATGAGTCCAGCTTCCACATGCTGGCGGCGGCGTCCGCTGAAGCTGGCGACGCGGCAGCAGCCAAGAGGCTGCTGGTCCGGCTTCAAGAAGGTCGCCTGCCCTTCAAGGCCAACAGTGTCGACTGCGGGCAGCTCATTAAGGGTCTGGTCACCGGCGTAGACCCCGATTCCGCCGGGGCCAGTTCGAGGATCGCTGACGCGCTGGCCCTGTTGGAGCTGATGGAGGAGCAGGCCATCGCGCAAAACAGCTGCCATTTCACCCCTGTCCTCGCAGCGTGCGCTGCCACTGGCGAAGCAGCGATCGGGCGACAGCTTCACACACGTATCGTCGGCAGTCAAAGCCAAGCCGTCGTGAACGACTACACCACGGCCGCCCTGATCAGCATGTACGCCAAGTGCGGGTTTGTCGACGAAGCCGCCGGCGTGTTCGCCGACATGCGGCGCTTGCAGCAGGACGGGCGATGCGAGCTGCGGGTGGGCTCCTGGTCGGCCATGATCCAGGCGCTGGGTCAGCACGGCCGAGGCAAGGAGGCACTCGCGCTCTTCGACGAGATGGTCACCGACCGACACGCAACGCCCGATGGTGTGGCCGTGAACACCGTGCTCAGCGCCTGCAGTCACGCCGGACTGGTGGAGGAGGCGCTCCGGGTCTACAGCGGCCTCGTTGCGGGGCGCTACGGGGCCATCGCACCCGACATCCAGCACCAGACTTGCGTCGTGGATGCCCTGGGCCGAGCGGGTCGGCTCGACGAGGCCGAGCAGTTCATCGACACCATCTCGCGACCGAGCGAGGTGACCTGGCGAACACTACTGGGGGCCTGTCGCATCCACGGCGACGTTGCCCGGGCCGAACGCGCCGTCGCGCGCCTTCGCAAACTCGCACCGAGGGACGCGCCCACGCGCGTGCTGATGGCCAACGTCTACGCTGCCGCCGGCCACTGGGAGGAACGGGACCTCGAGCGAAAGAATATGGACAAGGCTGGCGTGCGAAAGCGGCCGGGCAAGAGCTGGCTGGTCGTGGACGGGACACGGCATGTCTTCACGGTCGAGGACAAGCGGCACCCACGAATCGAGGAGATCCGCGCCGAGCTCGCCGTGCTCTGGCAGAGGATGAAGAATGCTGGATTCGTCCCCAACACGTCGGTTGTGCTGCGGTCGATGGCAGACGAGGAGGCCAAGGAGTGCCATCTGTGCCACCACAGTGAAAAACTTGCGATCACCTTCGGGCTGATGAGCACGCCGCCGGGTACGACCATCCGCGTGTTTAAGAACTTGCGCGTGTGCCCCGATTGCCACGAGGCCACCAAGTTCATCGCCCACCTGACCGGGCGGGACATCGTTGTGCGTGACGCCAACCGGTTCCACCACTTCCATGGCAGCGGCCAGCACTGTTCGTGCGGCGACTACTGGTAAAATATAAATAAACAACTCGATAGAAACTCCTGAAGTGTCCTTGTGGTGTCGTTAGAGGAGCAAGTGGTGGGCTGTCCACAAAGCCATTTTTGGACCAAAAATAAGGGCACCAGTGTGCAGGTGGTGCGGTAGTAGTGTTTGAAATCATCATTATTCATTACATGGAGTGAATCCACAAGTGTGTACACTGCGATCATTGTTCTTTGGGGAACCGCCCTATGTATCTCCCGCATTAATCTGTTCTAAATGCACGCTTTTACTTGGCAAGGCCAGAAAGCATGTCAACGAGCTGCTCGTAGGAAAGGTTGCCCTCAGCATCAACGCTCACGGCCCGGAGGAGCGACTCGACCTGCAGGTACGAATGACCAGAGTCGTATAAGTGAATCGAGATTATCTTGTAGCGTCGCACAGCAACGTTGTGCCGAGGTGATGGAGGGGCGTACATCCTCAGATTCGAGGGGCTCGCCAAGGCTGCCAAGAAGCATGCGGAGGTCGGCCGAGGAGATGATGCCGTTACTGCGAGGAAGAAGAGAATGAGATCAGATTCCTGACTTGTTGACGATCCTCCTGGAGGCGCAATTCGCATGCGAAGTAGCAAGAATGGAAGAAAGCGGTACCCAGTGGCATCGAGGGCACGGAAGGCCTCCCTCATCTCCTTCTCGAGGTCCTGGGGCCTCCTGAACTTGCGGCGGTAGAAGTTCATGAACTGGGCGAAGTCGACCACACCATCACCGCCGGCCTCAGCCTCGATGGCCTCGATCTCCTTCTGGAGAGGGGCCTTGCCTGTTCGCCACATCATGATGCAGAGAGAGACCACCAGTAAGCGACTACTTTCTCAACTTTCGCCAGGGCTCCATCCACCCGGGTGACAGAAAGAGACAGTAACGAGAAGAGATGGAGGGTCCGGAAGGTAGAAGATGAAGCCGGGAGACCCGCCAAATGAACTCAAGAAATCAAAAGAAGAAAGACAGAAGCTTGAAGATGAAGGAAGAGAGGTGGGGAGCCAACAAAACAAAAAGAATGAAGCGCGAGAGCCGAAAGAGAGAACGAAGAATGAAGACGTACCGAGGGCGCGGATGACGAGGCCAATCTCGCTGATGGCGATCTTGGAATCGTTGTCAGTGTCGAACACCTTGAAGCACTCCTTGACTTCTTCCTCGCTGGTGGCCATGTCGTATAAAGGGGAGTAGGTGTTCTTGGGAAGTGTTGTTTGTGTTGTGTGCTCTCGCGAGAAAATGAAGACCAACCGACGACGCCGAGGCCAACAGGGTTGAGGAAGCCAAGGTCGCGCGTGTGCGGCTTGAGACCACCGCGCCCCAACCACCGATGATAGGTTTCCTGTCGACATCGAATATGTGATTTCATTTGTAAAAGACTTGGAATGTGCATTCCACAACCTCGTGGCCACGGCATTTCAATTTTTGCATTCTTTCAACCAAATTTCCATGTTCTTCTGTGTATCCTCCAATTGGCGCAAAGCGAAACGAAAGAAAGGTGTTAATATTGCAATATTAACTAAAAATAAAATTAAAGAAATAGAAGATGGAGGGGGTAGATGGAGGTGGAGAGGGTGGCCCGAACCGAATGAAGAAGGCCGAGGGGCAGCACAAGGACATCATGGATACCATCCGGCAGATCGAACTCATGGAAAAGCGATGGCGCGAGGCCGAGGCCAACCGGCACATGGAGCGTGCTCTCGAACTCGAAAAGCGGAAACTGCGGGGCGGCCCCACGACTCCTTCTGCCGAACTTCCCAAGGGTACCACCTTAGCTCTTTAAAAAATAATAGATAAACAAATAAATCCCGATATAATCAATATAAGATTTAATTATTCTATTCAGTAATGCGAGTAGAAGCTCAGCTTCTGCAATGAAAATAAACATTAAATACGTAAAATAAAACAATATAAACTGTGATACTCGGTGACATTGCTTATTACGAATTACTTATTGGTAAATTTATTTATTTATTTATTTGTAATGCAGTGGTGGCTGGAGGACTGCGCAGGAGCGCGATGCCGCCGTCGCAGCTGCTGCGGCCGGGGAGCACTGCGACGGCGAGCCACGCGGCCGATTCCTCCCCTCGGCCCGTTTCCATGCTCGCGCCCATGCCCCACCACCACCAACACCACCTGCAACCGCACCACTCGCACAGCCAGCCCAGCTTCCCCGCCGTCGCCCTCACCAGTGGCCAGGTTCGTGCGTGTGCGGCCGTGCGTGTGCGGTGTGTGTGTGTGTGTGTGTGTGCGCCCGCGGTGTGTGTGTGCGGTGTGTGCTGAGTGCTCGGGCGTTTATTTTTCGCAGAGCGCGGCGGCGGTGGTGCAGACGGGTCCGCACCACGGGTCGACCATCGGCGGAGCTGCTGCCGGCGCCGGCGCCCAGTGCGCAGACGACGTGACGCTCGAGAATTTGGCGCTCAGGCGACAGCTGCAGTCGGTCACGCAGGAGAACCTCCAGCTCAAGAAGGACATCAGCAGCGCCAGTGTACGCCTAGCGTGGCCATGCCACACTTCTCACCGCGACGATCTTCGAGTCTCATTCGCCCCGTGCCTCGTGTCGTGTGTCGTTGGGACATGTCGTAGGAGGAGATAGCGCGGCTCATGGCCAAGGTCGACGAACTGTCGCGCCAGTGGGCCAAGAGCAGCCCGCGCGTGATCAGGGTACAATACCACCGCACACGACCGCACACGACCGCACACGCACACGGTCCTTGCTCACGCGGGCGCGTGTTGGCTCATTGCAGCGTCCGACTACGGTGATGCTCACGCCGCGGGCCATGGCCACCAGCGGCGACGGCCCGGCCAACGGCGGGCAAGCGGCACCTCCGCCATCGCGTCTCTCCCGCAAAGTCCTGCTCGTCGACCAAAAACTAGTACGGCCCGTGTGTCGTGTCGTGCGTGTGCGATGTGTGTCGTGTCGTGCTGTCTGACCTGTGTCGCACGACACGACACGACACACAGCGCTTTTCGGAGCAGCAGATACCCGTGTCGGTCATCAGTGCGCCGCAGGACGAGTGGCGGCAAACGCTCAAGGCCCGCCGCCGCATCTCCATCGTCCCCAAGCGCTTCATTCATGGGACCGGCCGCAAATGGGTTCGTACCTGCGCACACGCGCACACACCGCACACGCTCGTGTGACTGACGCGTTTCTTCTTCGTTCTTCTTCGTTCTTTCTTCTTCGGTGGTGAAGAAACCGCCGTCGCTGCTGGAGGACGAGATCGACTCGCTCGACGACAACTGGAAGCTCCTCTTCGGCCACGAAGTGAGCCACGCCAAACTACAGGCACGTGTGTCGTGTCGTTGGTCGTGTCGTGTCGTGTCGTGTCGTGCGCTGACGATGTGCGTGTGTGTGTACGTGCGTGCGCGCAGGAATTGGAGAGTGTGTCGACGAAGCTGCAGATGCGGCTGCGCGATGAGAATCTGATGTTCGCCGGCCTCGAGCGGCTGCTGAAGAGCTACGAGAAGATCGAGGACCAGGCCGGTGTCGACAAGACGCGGCGCGAGCTGACCGACCGCCGGGCCAAGATCGACCTCAAGACCCGGGTCTTCGAGGAGATGCTCGAGAAGAAGCAGGAGATGCTCCACGCCCTCGACTCGGTCCCACCGACCGACTCGGAAACTGTCGACACCCACACGCTCTCGTCGTCATCGTCAGGTGTCGACAACAGCCACAACAACAACGAAAACGACGACGACGACGAAGAGAAGAACGACGAAGCACGAGGAGGTCGAGTGGGTCGAGTGGGACGAAGAGGAAGTCGAGTGGGTCGAGCAGCAGCCGCAACTGCAACAGCCGACGCCCACGTCATCATCGTCGCCGACTTCGGGAGGAGTGACGGCGTTGAGCCCTCAGCGCACCGCGGGCGCGCTGCGGCCGACGTCACCCCCGGCCTCGCCCGCATCAACTGTGGTCGCAGGGTCATCGATTCCCCGCACGGCGTCCGGCACGCCTGTGTCGCCCGGGCGCGCATCGCCGCAGAAGGGCGCAGCCGCCCGCCCGGTCTCTTCCTTCGCCCACTTCGGGTCGTCGCCCAGCCTCCCGATCCGCCAGCGCGTCGCCGCCTCGCCGTCGCCGTCGCCCACCCAGTCGCCCGCCAAGCCCGCGTCGGCCGCCGCCGCGCAGCAGACCTATGCCGCAGCGGCGGCCGCGTCGTCGCCTTCAACGTCGACATCGTCAAACTATAGTTCGCCGTCGAGGCCGGCGCTGTCGACGCGGGCGAGCTCGCGCCCGGCCGGCGTCACTCCGCCGTCGACGCCGCTGCCGCCCGTGCCCTCCGGAGCCGCCGCCGGAATCGGAGCTAAAACCGCAGGAGTCGGAGTTAGACCGCAGCCGGCGCCGCGCCCGGCCTCGAGCTTCACGCCCTCCTCCTCGTCGTCGGCGGCCATCACGGCCCGGTCGGCGCTCAAGCCCGCGCTGCCCGTCAAGCCCGCGTCGCTCACCTCGTCGCCCTCCTCGTCGCCCTATTCGTCGCCCTCCTCCTCCCACACGTCGGTCCCCACGCACCACCGGCCCGCGCTGGGCTCGGCCTCGTCGTCTTCCTCTTCGCTGGGCGGACGGCTGGCGCCGGGCGGCGGGTCGTCGCCTTCATCGTCGTCGTCGCCGCCCAGTTCAGGTGGCGGCGTCGGCGGCGCGCGAGCTCCGACAACGGCGACGGCGACAGCGACGAATGTGCGGCCGACGCCGCCCATCCGCGCACCGGCGGCGCAGCCCACCTACGGATCGGCCGTGGTGACGCACGACTTTGTACCCGAATCGCACGACGAACTCGCACTCACTCGCGGTACACGCACCATCACTACCGCACACGCACACGCACACGCACACGCACGCACACACGCGTACTGACGGGGCGCGCGGACAGGCGAGAAGGTGATACTTCGGGAGCGGATCGACGACAATTGGTGGGAGGGCGAGGTGCGCGGGCAGGTGGGCATCTTCCCGCACGCCTTCATCCAAGTCCTCTCCCTCCCCGCCGCCTCCTCCTCTTCCTCCTGATCAGGCCTTCCCCCACAATTTCCCTTTTCGTTTTCTTCTCTCTTCATCTTCATCTTCGCTTTCGTTCTTTTCGGACCACTACCGCCGCGGGAAGACACACGACACACGACACGACACGCGCGATGCGTTTCCCAAAAGCGAGGATCGCCGTATTTTACAGGCCCCACTGCCGATCCCGCGTACACGCCACACGCTCCACGCCACCCTCCCCTCACACACGCCGCCAAAAAATCAAGCCGCGCCCTCGGCCTCGTCACCCTCTTCATCCTCCTCCTTCCTCCTCCTCGTCGTCGTCGCGTCGTTTGGTTCTTCCACCCCGTCATGTAACATCATCATCATCATCATCATTCGCCCTTCCTTCTTCTTCTTCATTGCGCCCCCCATACACTGTGTTGTTGATGGGGCTTAGCTCAACGCTCGGGAAGAAATCATGGGAGACGGGCGTCGACGCACCTGTTGTGGCCTTGGGCACCGGTGGGCACAGAAGAAGAAGAAGAAGGCAGGCAGACAGGCAGAGTCCTCAGCTGTGCCCGAACTCGATGTGTTCGAAGGAGGTGGGCGCGTAGCTTTCGTTTCGTCGACCGCCGCTGCCGCCGCCCTGGGAGTAGGTCTCGTCCCGCTCCTCCTTTATCCGCTTCCGCTCCTTCCTCTGCTGCGCCGCCGCAGCCGCCGCCGACGCGCTGCTGCCGCTGACGCCGGGCGTGCCGGCATTGCCGGGCGAAGCGTAGCCGCCGGACGGAGTCGATGACGACGACGCCGACGACGAATGGTGGTGATGGTGGTGGCGCTTCCGCTTCTTGTCGCCGCCGCCGGCGTCGCTCCCGGAACCGCTGCCGCGGTCGGCCTTGTCCTTCCGCCTCTCGCGCCCTTTCTCTCGTCGCTGCTGCCTCGCGACCCCGTTCTCGTTCTTGGGGTCGAGCCCTCCTCCCAGCTCCTCCGGCGTCGCATCAAAGTCTGCGCCACGAGAGCGAAAGTTAAACAACGAAGAAGAACGAAGAACGAGAGAAGAACGAGAGAAGAAGATTGTGAGCGCCAAGGGGAGTTGAGGGAGAACGAACCAAACTCGCTTCGCTGTCTCTTTCGTGGCGCAGAGACGGTCTGAAAGGAAAGAAAAAGAAGAAGACGACGACGACGAATGGCGATGATTAGTGAGTGGATGCTGAACAGGTGATGTGACACACGCGCGACCTCGGGGAAGGGTCTCGCCGCTTACCTTGAGCGCTGTCGCGGGAGCCGCGGCGACCGGTTCGTCCTCTTCCTCGAGGGTCATCTCCTCGTGTTCCTCGTCTCCCGGGTCTGTGGTCGACACGTCGACCGCACGGGGCCGGAAAGGGTGAGCTCAAGTGCGATGCCGTGGCTGCTGGTGGTGGGTGGTGCGTGGTGCGTGGTGCGTGGAGCGTGGAGCGTGGGTGTACCGTTGCCGTTGCCGGCGAGGCAGCTGTCGACGTAGGCCTGGATGCGCACCAGCGCGTCGGGCGGCAGCTCGTTCAGGTCGATCTCGATATCGCCGTTGCTGTCCCCCTCCTCGCCCTGGTGGTCGCCGACGGAGTCAGCGCAGGCAGCGCACACCTTGGGGGCTGGGGGGGGGGGCGGACACGTACGGTGGGCATGGAGGAGGCCTGCTGGATCATGGTGAGGACCTCCATGAGCTGGTGCGGCGATAACCGGTTCACGTTCTGGCTCAGCCGCGCGCGCGCCACCTCCAGCTCCTCCGGACTGATCACCGTCGCCGGCGCGGCCTTGGCCGCTGTCGCCGCACTGTGTGTCGTGCGCGTGCGTGCGGCGGGTTGTAAGTGCGACCGCACGCACTCACGCACTCACGCACGACACACACGACACGCACACGCAGGGGGGAGGGGCGTACGCGACGGGTCGGGAGGGTTTCTTCTTGGCGCCGGTGAGGGATGCGCCCGAAGACGAAGATGAAGAGGAGGACGATGAAGAGGAGGTGGTGGAGGTCGAGGTGGACGCGGCGGGCTCCTTTTGGGCGGCGGGCGGGCCAGCGGCGGCGGCCGGCTGCTGCGGGGCGGCAGCAACAGCCGAGGCGTAGCGCTCCTTCTCCTCCTTCAGCATGTTGTGCACTCGCACCAGTCGCCTCTCAAACAGGCCTCGCAGCTTCTTGGCCCTGTTTTAAAAAACAAAAAATAACATTAAAAAAGTACAAACAAACACAAACGTAAATATAAGTGAAGAGAGTAAATGTACAAAATAAATAAATGCTGATTATGATTATTATGAGATATAATAATAACGTACCAGTAGCCGATGTCCGAGTCGGGTTCGTTGAAGAGGAGGGCGTTGGCAAAGACCAGATGCACGTCGCGCTCGAACTGGGCCAGCACTTCGTACTTGCCGTTCTTGAGCTTTTGCTGTACACGTGCGTTGCGTAAGAAAAAGAAAAGAAAAACGAAGCCGCGCAAGAAGGAGACCCGGGTCAGCGTACGTTGATGGTGCCAAAGTCCATGGGCTCCTTGATGATGTCGAAGTAGGTGGGGATGCCCAGCGCCACAGGGTCCACGGGCTGGTTGAACGGCCAGGCGTCCTACAAGAGCGAGCCAGGACAGGGGAAGAAAGAAAGTGAGCACCTGGTGCTGCACGACAGACGGCAGACGGTGGTGTGGTGGGCTGGTGGTGTTGGCGTACGGTGTCGGAGATGAGGCTGGTCATGATCTTCTTGCACTCGAGCAGGATGTTCCCCTTCATCGCGTCCACCTTTTCCACCTTCTTCTTCGGCACGCGCCGCACGTATTCGGCGGGCTTGTGCTTCTGCGCAGTCACCACCACCCCACCATTATTGTAAATTATTAATCGGCACGAACCGCACAACGCGGTGTGTGTGTGGTGTGTGTGGTGTGTGTGCGGTGTGTGGAGCGTGCCTGTTCGACCGAGAGCTCAGGCAGGAGGTCGACGATCATTTCCTTCTTGATCTTTCGGAAGCCCTTACTCTCCGCCGCTTCGTTGAAGTGCGCTGCGTGGTGGTGGTGGTGGTAGTGGTGGTGGGTAAAAGATGAGCCAAGAGGCCTTGCACGCGGCGCACAGCAGCAGCAAGGGCTGGAGCGCACCGATGAGGTATTCGCCAAAGGTCTTGCGGACCCGGGCGAGGCACTGGCGACTGACGTCGTCGTTGTTCATTCCGGGCAGGGTTCCCCATTCACGCAGCCTTCAAGCAATGAGTGAGAACACGACACGACACGACACACGGCACACGTCAGTCAGGCACGCGCACACGGCGGCGTGTGGTGTTGTAAAACAAACGAGCGCGTGAGCTTACCCAGTCGCTCCTTTCTTCCTGTAGTCGGTCGCGCTCAGGAACTCGATCGCGCTCTCCACGTTCAAATTGGCTGAAAGAATCTGTAGTGGTGGTTGGGGGGGAGCGAAAGAGGTTAACGAGAGAGCCACTCCTCCGATGGGGGGGGGGGTGGCGCACCTCTTCACAGTAATCGGCGAGGTGCGAATATTGGTAAATCTCTGCGGCACGCAACAGCTCCACCAGCTGCGCCAGCTCTCTCACTTTGTCCGTCTCGCTCGATCTAATTGAACGCGTGCGTGCGGGGTCGTGTGTGCGTGTGCGTGTGGATATGGCGTGATGAGCGTGACGCTCACTCATTCACAACTCGGAGCTCTGAGGGGTGAAGTGAACGACGTACGCTGAGCTCAGGAAAGCGGCGAGGGAGACCAGTGCGGGCACCTCGCCCGTACACACGAAGTGGAGCAGATTTTCGAACACGGAGGCACTCATTCCTGGGGCGAAAGAGTGAGTCGCGTGTGGCGTGGGTCCAGACGCGTACGTAACAGCGATTACGGGGCCGGGCGGGTACCTTGCACGTGTACGATGGTGAGGTTGCCGATCTGCTCCGGCTCTGATGTGCTTCCGTTGCTGCCCTTGTGCCGCTCGTGCTGTTGGATGATCTCCTTCAGCCGCGGACAGCGCAGGCAAATGATGTTCTTGTGCCCGTAGAGCGTTCGCCTGTGTGTGTGTGTGTGTTTGTGTGTGGGGTGGTGAGTACACGTCACACGTGTGTGTTGTGTGTGTGTGTGTGTGTGTAGACTGACCTGTCTTCGCCCTCGATGATGAAGGCCACATCGGCGTAGGTTTTGTCATTTACAAGTCCGCGCAGATCCTCGCTCAGGCGCTGCAGGCTGTTTTTCTCCTTATCTACAGCAGCCTTGGCTGTGTAGGTTTTGCGGCCAACGTCCGAACGGTCAACATCGAAAACCGAAACGCCGCCGGTGTAGTGCGCGCGCGCGCGGAGGCAGGGAAGAAAGGGGGTACCTTTGATGGTCAACAGAGAGAGCGGAGTGTTGCCCTCCTTGTTCTTGGCGTTCAGCTTGGCCCCGTGCTTTACCAGCAGCAGCACGCAATCGAGCACGCCCGCGGAGGCGGCCAAGTGCAGCGGCGAGTTGTGGTCCGACGTCAGAGCGTTCGCATCGGCTCCTGCTCCCCCGCGTTCACGCGCGTGTGCGTGCGTGCGTGAGTGATCAATCGCATGCGCCCTCAGCCACTTTCGTGTGCGCGGGTACCTTTCTCTATGAGCAGGGCAGCGCATTTGGTCTGGGCGTTGATGGCGGCATAGTGCAGCGGCGTCCAGTGCGCGTTGTCCTTGCGCGCTACGTTCGCCCTGTGTGTGTGTGTGTGTGTGTGTGTGTGTGTGTGTGTGTGTGTGTGCGTGGCGGTGGAGGTGGAGGTGACGATGTGAGACGAGCCACAATGCATGACGCCGCCCAGCAGCTTTGCCCATTGTCGGGGCGGGGCGGGGCGGGGCGGGGGGAACGCACCCATTGCGAAGGAGCAAGGTCACGCACGCCTGACGACCGTAGCGTGCGGCGTAGTGCAGCGGTGTCGTCCCGTTCGAGTTCTGGCAGTCCACCTACGTTCCCAAACGAAACACACGTCGCACACGCACAGAGAGAAGAAGAACACATAGGGCACACGGCAACGATGTCAGCAAGTTGCTGTCATGGAAGAAAACTAGCACTGAGCTCGACAAGATCAAGATCAACGGGTAAACTGATGAACTCAGCGTTGAAAAAGGGAAACGCTGGAGGTCGAAGTCGAGCTGGATTGAACAAAGTGTGGAGGTTGCTGGCCGAAGAGAAAGAGAAGGGGGGTAGAAGGGTAAAACGTACCTGAGCGCCGTTGTGCAGCAAAAGCTTGACGCAGTTGGGATGGCCGGCCATGCAGGCCAGATGAAGTGGTGTCTCCCCGTACTCATCCTCTTCATTCACAGCCTGGATGTTGCGCTGAATGAGCTTCTGCAGCTCCTCCTCCCTGCCATCTTCGGCAGCTTCGTGAATCGACATGTCTTGCACCGGATTAATCGGCCGCAATTCGATGTGGGTGTTGCAGCCTGTGAAGTTTGTCGCCGGGTGGGATCAAGCGTCTCTTCAATGATCGACCTCGATGGCGAAAATTAACGATCAAATTCGTATCTCTACTTCGCCTCGTCTCGTTCTTTCTCGAACAATCTAATCGCTCAATGGCACCGCCTTGAATCTCTTTATCAAAGTGAGCCTCTACTCGATGCCAGTCGCAATCCAATGGGCACGCCCCCCAAGCCTCTCTGCCTGAATCCTTCTCGTTTTGGGTCCCTTCTTCTCCAGGCGCCAAACCGTTTCTGCATACCAACCATTCCGACCGTTAGTTCTGATCAAAAATAAATGCAAGAGAAATTACATTTATTTGTTGCTCTATTTCGTCCCGGGCCTTTGTCTGTTGGCGAGGCAAGCACGGATGGGGAGAAGACGAAGATGCATGAGCAAATAAGCTCCGGAGTGCATTCAACCCCCACTTTAGGATAAACTTATAGACCTTAAAAGCAGAAGTTGCTACGTGTTGTTTTAAAGTAAGTGGAGTGTGTTGGCACCGGTACAAAACCTCTTCGCTGAGCTGTCTTTTGGGTTTCTTTTCTGACCTTCGCGCTGCCCCCAGTTCGAGTGGTGCTGTTGATCTCTCCATCTCCTCGCTCCTCTTCCGGCCAGCTTGCGCTTGAACGTCGAAGCGACAAAGATGGAACGCGCAAGAACTGAGACGACGACCAAGAACGTATGGAGAAATCAAAAGCGAACTCAAGGCAAGTTGACACACCTTCAATCGGATCAGATGATGTTCAGCAGATGTTGTTTATCTCTTCGCCCCTACCGGCGTCCTTAGCCTTGTTCATAGTGATCGCAACATTATCTGCGGTTGAGTACTGATCCCCTTCCCCATTCCCTTCCTTAGGCGATGTCTATGTCTGGGGCTGGAACTACTGGTCCCAGCTAGGCATTGAAGAAGACAAAACAGACAAAGAGGAACCATTCCTGCTCTCCAAGGTGAGCACACGATTGCTCCCATCTCTCAAAGCATCATCGCTAAGCCCCCCCCCCGTTTATCAAAACACAGCTGTCAGCTCGAAAAGTGGTGTTCGTGGCTGCGGGCCAGAACTTTTCAACAGCAGTAACAGGTGCGCATTGACACATCTACTTCGATTGTTGGTTGCACACCACCTTTTTCTGTGTGCAAATCCAT
This sequence comes from Acanthamoeba castellanii str. Neff, assembly GCF_000313135.1. Lineage (NCBI taxonomy): Eukaryota > Discosea > Longamoebia > Acanthamoebidae > Acanthamoeba > Acanthamoeba castellanii. Next base: position 195,352 of record NW_004457598.1, read on the forward strand.
ATTTATTTGGCCTTCATCTTCTTCTTCTTCTTTGCACACACCAGAAAAAGGCATGGTGTTCAGCTGGGGCCTAGGGAACGGCGGGCAGTTGGGTCACCACGACGAAGAGAACGGGTCCTTTCCACGTGAGGTACCACCACCATCTACTACCTACCATCAACCTTATCTTTCACTCACCACCTCTGCAGGTGTCGGCCCTGCGAAAGAAACCATCTGTAATCATAGCGTGCGGGGAGACGCACGCTCTCGTTTTAAAGAGTACTCGACACCACCCTCTTCCTCCTCTGCTGGGCCATGGGAAGGTGAGGCTCACCTTGATTTGCGAGCAGAGTCGGGAGGGTTGTATAGCGTGGGCAACGGGGAGTCGGGTCGATTGGGCTTGGGCAACGAAAACTGCTGCAACATTCCCAAGAGGATCAACATCAAGAAGAAGGTGGTGGGGGTATCCTGTGGAGATGAACACTCGGCCGTCTTCACAGGTACGCACCTGGAACTCCAATCATCGGTTCCGTGTGAGCTCACTCACCTCATCCCCACTGCAGAGGCGAACACGGTGCTGACGTGGGGCAACGGCACCGGGGGACGATTAGGAACGGGGGACGAGATTTCTCGAACACAGCCCGTACTGGTACATACAAATACGACCTCCATGGTCCCATTGCTCCGACCCACCATTGACTGTCTTGTACTCTCCAACCCAAAGGTGGAATTTCAGCCAGAGCACAAGGTCGCACAGATCAGCTGTGGTTCCGATTGGACGGCAGTGCTCACACGTATATGCCCAATCAACTCTTCGCAACTGCGTGGTGGACCACTTTCACTTACGGTGTCGTGATCTCCAGTGGCGGGCAAGGTGTTCACGTTCGGCGTGGGGTCCTACGGCAAGCTGGGGCATGGCAACGACAGCAACCAGTTGGTGCCCAAGCTCGTGGAGGAGCTGGATACGGAGCGGGTGGTCTCGCTGTCCTGCGGCGCCGACCACATGGCTGCACTCAACAGTGCGGCCGCTGCCCCCCCCCCCACACCAAGCCAAGCGCGTGAAAGATTGGTGCTCACCTGCGCTTGTGTGTGTCGACAGTTGAGGGCGACGTGTTCACGTGGGGGTGCGGAGGCAATGGGCGATTGGGCCACGGGTCGGAGCGGGACAGCAAGAAGCCGGTGCTGGTGAAGGGCATGAACGGCCTGGTTGCCCTCACGGTTGAGTGTGGCGGCTACCACATGGGCGTCACCACCCGTACGCTTCCCTCTCCCCTCCTCCTACTCGTGGTTACGTTGCGTGTGCCTAACATACCATACTTTGGGGGGGGGACGTAGTGGATGGGGAGCTCTACATGTGGGGGTGGAATGTGTACGGCCAGTGTGGACTGGGCCTCCACGTGGAAAATCAGCTCACGCCCGTCCTAGTCGAACAACTACGAGGTAATCAAGTCACTTCCCCCCCTCCCCTCTCTAGTATGAATTCGCCAATAGCATCCCCTACTGACTTTGGGATGATATGAATGTGCATAGGCAAGAGGGTGCTGATGGTGGCTTGCGGAGAGAGCCACACGATGGCCCTCGTCTCGAACAACAGCAGCTGAGCCCCGCCTGCCCAACCCCAATCCCCGCAGAACGCCCAGCGGACCCGCACATGAGCGCACCACCTGCCGGGCGGCCACACGGACTCAGTTTGGGAGGCTCGAGTGGCGCGGGTTGTATCGCTAGACTCCAGGCAGGAGTCCCCCAAGTTGAGCTTCAGCTTGCTGGGGAGATGCGCTGCCGTTGAAAACACAGATTTGGTTCTCTTTCGGGATTGTGCCCTGCTGAGGTCACGGGGGAGCTGACCTCGCCTTCCTATTGGCCCTAGTGGATGGTGCTTGATCATCGATTTGAACTGCGCCCAACCAATTGCAATCTGCTTTCGGTGGATGGTGTAATTCGAGTCAGATTTCACTCGAATTTCCCCATCGTTCACTGTTAGCCTGGGGCGATGAGTGGGTCGCCTGTGGACCATTGCTGCGAATTCCACACCAGCAACAAGCCACCATCCGCCGCCCTTTTGCCCTGGCCCACGCCCTCCCCTCATTATAAGACCCGTCCCACCGAGTTCATTTTCTCACTTTCATCATCCAAGCACCATCAACACAACCGCCTCTAGCCCAAGCCTTTCACTTTTGACTGCAACTTCGACTTCACCACAACCAACTCTTCCTCCTCCTTCTTCTTCTTCACGCAACACCATGAATGACCTCGTCGAGATGATCCTCCTCTACATCGCCAAGTACGTTTTCTTCTTTAGTTGTAGTGCTGTGGAGAACAAAACTGACCAAAAACTATCAACGTTCTACAGGGCGCCGTTCGCGTTGTTTGGCGGTGGCGTGATCTTCTTCGCCCTCCTGTTCTTCTTGTGCGCGTGCTACTGGCTTATCGCCGGCCGCGTGGTGTGGGTCATCCGCGACATCAAGAAGAAGAGGGAGCCCGTGCCCGTCGGCTATTACTCGGTCGCCCGCAACGGTAAGCACAGGCTTTCTCTTTCGTTCTTCATTCTTCATTCTTCATTCTTTTGGGTCCGGAGCTAAAACTGTGGTTCGCAGATTGGGTGCCCGTGCCTCTGCCCGAGGTCGCTCCCACCAAGGAGCAGCGAGTCTACGAGTCGGCGGTCTACGAGACTCAGTCGAACATGTCCCCCGTCTACGAGATGCCGGTCTAAGCTGCCCACGATGATGCGGTTCCCCTGACCCCTCAACCACAACAAACAACACAACCACCCTACACCCAACACCACCACCGCCACCCTGGAGAGAGTCATCACCATCGACACCCAACACTTGACCCCGACCGCACGCAGTGGAAGAGAGCTTCTACTGGCGCGTCGCGCCCGCAACACCCTCCAGCCACGCCTTCTCCTCCCTCACAGCCGCCCCACTTCACCGCCTTCGCCACTTCAACGCCATCGCCATCGCCATCTCCACACTCCACTCCACTTCACCTCACACCACACCACACACCACCTACACCACAACGCACAAACCACCACCAATACCACACTACACCGCACCTCACGCCACACTCCACACTTCTTCTTCTTCTTCCACGCATCAACATCTTCATCACGCCTCCGCCGACACACAACACACACCACACCACACCTTACACCACACGCCACTCCTCCCCACGCACCGCATCTTCCTCACCACGACGCCCATCGACACCCCACAAACCACCGCCAACACCACCGACACGACACGTCACGCCAACACCACACACCACCGACAAGTGAAGTTGCAGATGGCCTTCACCTCCACCCTTCCTTTTCCTTCCCCAGCCCCCGGCCCTGCCGTCAAGAAGGCGCCGGCCCTCGCCCGATGACCGACCACCGGCTTCGACCGACCGATCGACCGCTCGTCCGCGACTTCGTCCCTCCCGCCGGCCCCGATCTCTCACTCTCTCTTTCTGCCCACCATCACCGACCTCGACGACGTTCTCCACTTCTTTCTCTCTCTTTCTCCCTGGACATATTGTCTCCCTCTGGCTGCTTAGATAAGCACCAGCCTTCTGCATATTCTGAAACATACTACATATACTACATACACATGTTAATAACCGCAGCCAGCATTTGGCGTGTCCCTTAGCAATTTATGATGGTGCCCGCCACGAGAGAGCGATGATATAAACTACACGACGGGAACGGAGAAGCGTCGGCTCCTGCGCTTGTGCTTGTGCTTCTCCTGGTACTTGGCCGACGGCGGCGGGTAGACCACCAGCAGCGGCGCCGCGACCGCGTCCGCGAACTCCTCGAACGTGGTCGGCGCGTTACGCTGATGGTGCTGATGCTGATGCTGATGGTGGTCGTGGTGGTCGAGGAAGAGCTTGCGGCTCTGGCCCACGAGCAGCAGGCGGTGCTCGTCCTTGGCCTCCTCCTTGAGCGCGGCGGTCCACAGGTCGTCGGGGTCCGCCTGTACGAGGCGCACGTTGGGCAGGCCCTGGACCAGCCGCACGAGCGACTCGAGGCTCGCCCCGCCGGCCGCCACGTCGAGCGCCTCGATGTCCACCGCGGCCGGCGTGATGACGTCACCAGGGCCGATGCTCAGGTCGAGCCGCTGGTGGGCGTCGGGCTTAAGGTGGCCGCTGACGTTGGTATGCTCGACCGTGTCCCAGGTCTCCTCCTTCTCGTCGTCCATGTCGAACACGAGCGACGACAGCACCACCACGTCGAGGTACTCGTACCACCTTCGCCGCGACGCGGTCGTTGTGTCGACATTGTCGTCGTACCCGTCGTTCGAGCTGTCGACACTATCGCCACTGGGAGTCTCGCCCACGTTCGATCCACCGAAGCCGTTGTCGACACCGTCCAGGGTCGCACCCTCGAGGGGCTCGTCGCCCGGCTGGCGCGCGACCAGTATCTCCACGCGGGCCTCCGGGTCGGCCGCCATCGAGAGGGCCAGCTTGAGGGCCTCGCGCTCGTGCTTCTTGAAGCCGTAGACGAGCAGCACGTGCCGCGCGTTGAGCCGCGCCTGCGGGCCGCCCTTGGTGAGGGCTACGGCCACGGGCGGGTGGACGTGGCGCAGGAGGTAGGTCGCCGTCGTCTGCAGCCCTTCGGCCGTGAGCGCCGCAAAGGGCCGTGCCCAGCCCACCACCACTAAATTCGCCGCCTGCTCCAACCAAGAGTCAACAAATGATGCGTGTGTGCGGTGTGTGCGGTGGTGGAGCGTACGCTCGAGTTGGCAAAGGCCGCGAGGTCCTTGGACACGTTGGTGGTGGCGCGGGTGGTGAGATTGATCTCGACATCGAGCATGGCCGCCATGTGCCGCGCCCTCGTCGCCGCGTCGTCCAACTAAGCAACCAACCAACCACACGTGAGCTAATGCCACCTTAACATCATTGTTGGGGGGGGGCAGGGCGTACGTCGACGCTCTGCTCCACGTGGCGGGTCTCCTTCTCGGTGAGGTCGGGGAAGGTCGAGTAGAGCTGGCCCCCGTTCGAGGCCTTGTCGAACCCGGCGCCCGCGCGCAGCGGCGCCTTCTCCTTGTCATCGGTCTGGCCGACTCTGCGATAGGCGCCGCCGCCGGTGCTGCTACCGCTGCTGCCACTCCCGAGGACAATGCCGCTGTGGCGGCTTCCGAGGCCGCTGCGGGGGCTGAGTGGCCCGCCGACATCGCCGAGGCCGTCGCCGCTCATGGGGCTGCTCAGCTGCGCGTTTTCCTGCGGTGGTGTGTTAACCTCGAGCTGCTCCGCTGTTGCACCCAACGCATGCAACGAACTGACCCAACGGTTCTATTCGTGTTATGGTAATTGCGCGTGTCGCGTGTGTCGTGTCGTGTCGTGTCGTGTCGTTGGTCGTGTCGTGTGTGTTCGAGTTGCGTGCGTACAAAAGGAAACTATTACTCCAGACAACAGAGTATAGAAGAAAGATTTGGGTCTGTAAAAGCGTGAAGCGAACATGTGTACATATATATTATAATATAGATATTTAGATCTATAACAATATAAAAATATAAATGTAGAAGCGGGTGGAAAAGGTGTGGGCGTACGGTGAAGAAATAGGTCGACGGCCGATCCGACACCTCCTGGAAGGAGACGCCGCTCAACTGGGGCTTGACGCCCGTGGCCATCTGCTGCGCGCGAGCGAAGGCCGCGGCCGCGTGCAGAATGACCACGTCCGCCCGCGACCCAGAAATGCACGCCAGAATCGACGGATACTCCCTGTGCGTGTGCGGTTGTGCGGTTGTGCGTGTGTCGTGTGCGGTGAGAGGCGTGAATCGAGACGTCGAGGGGAGGGGCTGCGTGAACGCACTTCTTGCCCACGATGGGCGCGGCGTTGGTCATGTGGCGCGTCCACACGAACCAGCACAGCGGGGTGGTGATGAAGGTGTTGAAGAGGGCCATGAGCACGAAGCCGGTGAAGATTTCGTTGGTGAGGATGCCCACGTCCAGGCCGATGTTGAGCACGATAAGCTCCACCAGACCCTTCGTGTTCAGCAGAATGCCGATCGTCAACGATTCCCTGATTTTTTTTGCCTTTTCGTCAGCCACATCCATCAATCGAACGTGTGCGGTGTGTGCGGTGTTGCGTGTGCGGTGTCGTGGGTCGTACCGCCACGAGTTATTCAGGATGCGCGCCGAGATTGTGGCACCGCCGACTTTGCCCACGATCGACGCGAGGATGACCAGCACCGTCATCACACCGCCTGCCCACGCACACACATCAGTCAGCCATGCCAGTATATTTTTCTTTGATATTTAAATAAATAACCAAAAATATATTTATCGTGTACCCTGCCACGAGTCGAGGCTCTCCAGGTTGGTCCGCAGTCCCGAGTAGGTGAAATAGAGCGGCAGCAGAATGATGATCACCACGTCCTGGACGATGATCGTCAGTGTGTGCTGTGAGTGTCGTGTCATGTGTCGTGTCGTGTCGTGTGTCGTGTCGTGTCGTGTCGTGACGTGTACCTCGATTCGTTCGGTGAGACGAATGGCGAAGCCGTTCACGCGTGGCGTGACGACGCCCAGGAGGAAGGCCCCGAAAATGGCGTGCACGCCGATAACCTCCGTGATCCACGCCGACACGAAGACCATCACCAAAATGATCACGATCACCTCGTGCTTCATCGCGTCCCGGCTTTGCGCCCTCCTGAAGCCAAATGTGAGCACAACTTTAGCACGACACACTACACACGCACGACGCACGACACGGCACGACGACACGGCACGACGACACGACACACGGCACGACACACGACACGACACACGACACGACACGCACGACACACGGGGATGGGGCGGAGACCTGGCGATGAGGGCGAGAATCGGGCGAATGAAGATGGCGATGAAAAAGAGGTAGGCCACCAGCGCGCCGAAGGTGTAGAGCGCTGTGAGCGGCCCCTCGGCTCGTGCGATCGACACCACCACGGCCAGCATGATCCACGCCCTGTGTGTGCACCAAGCGCAGCAACACGTCAATCGCACGACACACGACACGACACGACACGACACGCACGGAGGGCGAGGGGGCGTACACGACGTCGTCGACGGCGGCGGAGGAGAGGGCGATGAGGCCCACGCGGGTTTGCATGAGGTTCTGGTCGGTCAGGATGCGGGCCAGCACCGGGAACGCAGTAATCGACACCGCCACGCCCACGAACATGAGGAACGAAAAGAACGTCGCACTCTCCGCCTGGCGCGTCGTACCACCGCCCAACGCCGACCATCAGTGTGTGCGGTGCGTGCGTGCGTGCGGTGTGTGCGGTGCGTGTGCGGTGTGTGCGCGTGCGTGCGATGTTACCATCCGGACTTCTTCGTAGATGTAGGTGGAGACGGCGAGGCCGAGGAAGAAGGGCGCGAGCATGGCGCTGATGCTGATGACGAAGGAGCTGCGCAGGTTGGAGGTGAGCAGCTGCGGATCGACCTCCATGCCGATGAGGAACATGAAGAAGATGAGGCCCAGGTTGGACACCACGCCGAACACCTGCAGGGAGGACTCGGGGAAGATGGTGTCCGTGAAGCCTGGCACGCGGCCCATGATGGACGGCCCCAGCACGATGCCCGTCACCACCTCAGCGATCACGCTCGGCTCTGCATTTAATTATAATTAAAACTCAATCGGGAGATTTAATTTAAAGTAAAAAATGAAAATAAATTGAATGGGGCCATTTACGTTTGATGTAGGCGAAGAGCTTGGTGAGGACGCGGGCGAGGGTGCATATGATGACCAGCTGGGCGATGAAGAGAGTGAGCGGCGTTCCGAGCGGGCTGTTGCCATCGTAGATGCTGCCTCCGGCGGCTCCCGCCAGTACCACTATCGCCGCCATCTTCTACTGTCCCAAGCTTCTCGCTCTCCCTTCACTCCCGCGATGGCTTCGCTCTTTGCTGGGTGGCTTGGCGTTGTGTGTTGCGGTTGCCTTCGGGCGGGATTATGTGCAGCCAGGAGATATACTAACATATATTACTTTGAGGAATTGAAAGAATTGATGGAGCAATCTACTATGAATATTTCACATTCCGCGACGATTAAAACAAAGAAAAAGCGGTTTCGTTTCTTCGTGGGCGGTTGGGATTCGCTCTCTTCATCACGCCGAACTAGATGAACGAAGGTCGTCGATGAAGATGATGATGACGCTGATGAAGGTTGTGGCGATGAAGTTCTCCCCTTACTCGTAGTTCTTGGACTTCCTCCAGGAGAGCCGCTTCTTCTTCTTCCTGATCTTCTCCTCCTCCACCACCACCTGCGGCTCCGACCCGTAGATGGGCGAGTGCGAGACGAGGTTGCTGTTGCTCGCCGAGTGGCTGCTGATCGTTGGCGCATGCCCGCCGCCGTCGTGATGATGATGATGATGATGGTTGTCGCTGTTGCCATTGTTGTTGTTGGTGCTGCTGCCGTAGATGTTGGACGAGGATGAGACCTTGGCGTTTCGCAGGCCCTCGCGGATGTAGTCGAGGCCGACGTAGCTCACCTCGCGCTCCTCGGCGCCCTTCTTGTGGATCTGCGCAAACTTGGAGTCGGTGAAGCACGGGCACTTGAGGTAGAGGCCGTCCTTCTTCGACCGGGCCTGCGGGGAGTTGAGGAAGGCCAGCAGCGACGGGAACAGGTGGCACTTGGTGCCGATCTGGATGTTGAACCCCTTCTCGTTCCGGAACGCTCTCTGATGGTTGAACCCGTGCTTGTGCCTGTCGTGGTCGCCGCGGACGGGAATCTTAGCTCGTGTGTGTGTGTGTGTGTGTGTGTGTGTGTGTGTGTGTGTGTGTGTCGAGCGGTGGAACGTGTGTCGTGTGTGTCGTACCGCTTGGTGATTGCGATGCAGTTGTCTTTGGAAGAGAGTCGCACGAGATAGCAACCACTTCGCTGTCCGGTCAATCGTCGCTCGGCCTCCTTGGCGTCAATCGAGCCGTGGAAGCAACCCGTTCTGCACAGCTCGTCAAACTGTCGCACACGCGCACGCCGTCACCAAACCAGTTTGAATGTTAGCACGAGTCGCTCCCACACCCACATGAGTATTGGGGTGTCGAGTAAGTACTGCGTTACGTACATTAGATAATATATCACTTCTGAGCGGGCCGAACACATCTACAAATCGGCCAAAGCTTTCGCAGCTGACCAGGAACTTCTTCGCGGCGTCACTCGAGGTCAGGTCCCGTTCTTCCTCGGCTAATGGTGAACAGAGCCTTTAGACACGAACACACGCAACACTCCGCACACAACACAACACACGCTGGCGATGGAAGCGGTACCCAGTATGGCCTTGGCACACTGGTAGATGGTGCTCTCAGGTGGTATCGTATCCAGCGGCAGCCCGAGAGCGCCGCAGAGCACCTCGATGAAGTTGTCCCACTCGGCGTAGAACGGGTAGTGCGAAGCCGTTTCCGTTTCCTTGAGGATCTTCCACAGATTCCGGGCCACCTTGTCCTTGATCGAGTTCGTGACCACCAGCTCGTCGATCTTCTCCAATATCTGCTCGAAGCTTGGCCTGGGCGTGACAGAATTCAACGAACATGCAGGCTATAGATCAGTGATGATCGCTCAAACACCAGCCAGGTACTGTCGAGGTGGTGGCAAGGTTTAAGGCGTGTAAAGGTGTACCGCTTGTCCATGTCGCCATGCCAGCAGGCCTTGATAAGCCGTCGGATGTGCTTGGGCACCTCGTCGGGCAGGGTGGGTCGCACATTTCGATCGATCACGTCGTCGCAGAATTCGGAGAACGACGTCACATGCGCAAATGGCCGCTCTTTCCTCGTAAACAATTCCTGGTGTCACAGCACACGGCAGCGATATAATGAATATAATATTAATATTTATGTACCAATAATAACATTCTGAAATAAATTAAATTAAAATAATATAAAAGTTAATAATAGTTTGGTTGGCGTACCCAGAGAACGAGTCCAAAGGCGTACACGTCGGACTTCTCGCTGGCGGGGAGGCCGCAGAGGATCTCGGGACTCATCCACACGGGCGTGCCCACGGCCTTGTCCTTGGGCGGGGCCTTGGGGTCGAACTTCTCCTTGACGCACGACAGACCAAAGTCGCACACCCGCACCTCAAAGTCCTTCGTCACCAACACGTTTGGTGGCTTGAGGTCGCGGTGAATGATGGGCTCCGGCTTCAGGCAGTGCAACCAATTCATTCCTGCGCATTTACGCCGCAGCGCACGGCTGTGAGAATCGCTGTGGCGGCCCTGTGTTGTGTGTTGTGTGTGTGTGTGTGGTGTTGGGAAAGCACCTTGGGCAATTCCTTTGGCGATCAAGAGCTGCTGTGCAGTGGTCATGACCACGTCCTTGTCGTGTACAATGCTCTCCAGGTCGCGGCCGTCCACGTACTCCATGACGACTGCCAGGTTGTCCTTCTCCGTGCATACGCCCATGAACAGCAGAATGCACGGATGCCGCAGTGAACTGAAACATCAGTTACCACACAGCAATGTGAGCACATGGTGCCTCTGGGCGGGAATAACACAAACACAGAAACCGGGGGCTTTGAAGCAAAGCAAAAGAAGGCCAAAAGAAATGAATGATAAAAAAAGGAGGCATGAAGTGCACCTCATAATCTCTACTTCGCGCTTCAATTCCTCGATTTTGGGCTCGATGAGGTGCTGGTTGTGGAGCAGCTTGATGGCGACGGGAAAGCCGCGGCATCTGCCCTTGTACACCGTACCGTAGTTGCCGCGTGCGATTTCTCTGTCATAGGAGAGCTCTGATGCCTTGATCAGAGTCTGGCCTGGTTCCTGTTTGGTAGTTCGAACATAAGAATCAGTAAACGAGAATCGAGAACATATCATCACTTGTAAGCGTAATTGATTAATCTTGTTGCATTATGAGAGTGGGAAAAGTAGGAACATACCCACTGCACGATGCCACGTCGTTTTGCCTCAATCCTCCTGAGATCCTCCGTCATCTCGCCCGCCAATTGATGTCCACTCTTCATCTTCGCCTATGAACTGCCCAGCAACGTAGCAGTAACTAAGTTGGTTTTTTTTTGTTTTGAATCAATTTACGCCCCAGCTCTCTATCAATTGATTCAATCTCGCCTCTATTCGCCCGGCAGTGACAGCGAACGTCAAGGGGGGCAGGCAAGATGGTGAACCGATGCGCGCCAGGCGTGTTCTCTCTCGAGTGTAGCGTGTGTTTGAGAAAGAGAAATGGAATTTTGTGGCGCGCAGGACCGGTCGCCGCCCAACGGTGTCCTTGCGATCGCCAAAAGGAAAGAGGTTTCTAATCGGTCGACAGGAACGCAAAGTTCAAACAAATCAGAGGATTGGCCAAGCGGAATAGCCAGGCGCTCGGTCGCAAGCGCTGGTCTCCCTTGGCACCTCCATTCTGATCGCCTGGCGTCCCTATTTATTCTGATTTTATTACCTTTCAACCTTAAAATAGCCAATTGTGGCTTTAGTTGCCGCTGACGCGGGCCGGGACGGCGGGCTCGGAGCCGATGGTGCTGCTTCCCGGGGCCAGCGCGATGCCGGTCACCGAACCGCCGTTGGTCACGGAGATGGAGGCGCCGGAGCTGGTCCACGTGAGAGACACGGTCGAGGCGAACGAGACGGTGCCGCCGGTCGCCACCATGATCTGCGAGTTGTAGCGGCCCACGTAGAGCTTGGCGTTGCCGCCAAAGGCCATGCCGCCCGTGACACCGTTGTTCTGGTTCTCTTCGGCGTAGCCGATGATGTTGCCGCCGCCTGACGTGGAGGGAATGGTGAAGGTGCCGCCGGTGACGGTGGCCGTGCCGCCGTTGGGGAAGTCGATCCAGCGCGACCCGGCCGTGTTGGCGTGGTAGCCGCCCGTGACCGAGAGCACCGGCGATCGCACCTTGATGTTGTTGCCGTAGGGGTTGCCATAGTGGTTGCAGTTGGACTCGGTGTAGGAGTCGCCCTGCACGTAGAGGTCGTGGGACTGACCGTCCTGCGACTGACCGTTGGCGATAAAGTCGCTGTTGGTCACCACCACCGCGATGCCGGCGCCCGGGTTGCCGCTGCCCGTGGCCGGCACGAAGATGCCGTTCTCGTTGTTCTGGAACAGGCACCGGTTGATGGTAAGGGTGCCGGCCGAGGTGAAGAGCTCGGCGTAGACCGCGGCCTCGCCGTCGCCGCTGCCGTCGGCGCCGCCCGCGTTCCGGAAGACGATGTTGCTCAGGGTGCCGGGGCTCTGGGCGTGGACGAAGCCCTTGCCCCAGGCCAGGCGGTGGCCTGCGCCGACGCCGCCCTGGCCGTCAAAGATCGTGAGACCGCCGCCGGCGCCGTTGATGGTCCATCCGCGCAGGGTGTTGGGGATGTCGAAGGGCTTGTAGTAGGTGCCCGCCAGGACCGTCATGTTGAACCCGGAGGCCAGCGAGGCGATGGCGTCGGCCGGCTCGGTGAAGGTCTGGCCCGGACCCACCGTGACCGAGCGCAGGCCGGTCGCCGGGGCCGCCGACGGGGTGCGCGAGGGGCTGGGCGCGGCGGGCGACCGGGAGGCCGAGGGGGCGGCGGCACGGGAAGGCGAGGGGGTGGTGCTGGGGGCGGCGGCGGCACGGGAGGGGGAGGGGGTGGCGCTGGCCTGGCCCTGGCAGGAGAGCTGGAGGGCGTTGATGGCGGCGAGCACCTGGGCGAACCGGGCGTCGAGGTCGGCTTCGAGGGCCGCCGCGGCGTTGTAGGAGGCCTGCTGGTAGGTCTGGGCCTTAGCGGCAGGAGCGGCCGACAGGAGGACGACGAGGGCAAAGAGAACCGCGATCAAGGCCACGACCAGTCTTGCCATGGTGTGTGTTGTGGTGAGTGAAAGCAGCAATGAGGGGGGGGGGCGTGGGGGGCTTTTTAAGCGGCCAATGGGGCAACGAGACATGGTTTGAGGGGTGTTAAATGGCTAAGCGCTATTCGCCCAGTGGACGGCCCAATGGCCAACACGTCACGGCTGTCACTGTGCCGACCAATGGGTCAGTGATCCTCCAACAAGTGAGCCAACGAGCCAATATCACAACTCAGTTGAGAATTCTCCAAGTGGATGGCTGGCCCCAATCAAGGACGGCGGAGTGCGCAACCAATGGAATTCCACTATTAAATGGCAGCTTTTGATCAATGGGCAAATAGCGCTTGTGCAGCCCAATGGGACTCTGACAATGGCTGCTAACCTGCACACGAAAAGGAAATCCGTTGTTGGCCAGAATCTAACCCCTGGTGCAACGAGGTTAAGAATGCGAAACGGACACCTGAATTTGAGGAATTTATGTTGGTAGTGTCTACAATGTGGTCATGTTGAACGCCAGGGTTTGCTGCCGCACTCGCTCGCGAAGGCGGGTCCGGTGGACCTTGGTCCAGACGGTGGCGGCTGAGGCGGCGATGACCACGATGAGGAGGGCCACCGGTACCGCGACGGCCACGGCGATCACCAGAGAGTTGTCGTCACTCGAGCTGGACTTCTCGCGGGTGTTGAGCAGCACGCCCATGCTGATCGACGGGTCATAGAAGAGCGAGTGGGCGAAGGCCGGGAAGGTGAGCTCGAGCACGTACTCGGGCTGGGCGGCCGAGGCGTTGACGAGCACCACGCTGTGACCCACCAGCGGCACGGTGAGACTGTCGACCAGGGCCACGTCAAAGACCTCCACCTTGGCCGTTACGCGCGATGATGACGATGTAGAAGAAGGCGATGATGACGTGGAGAGCAGGGTGAAGTAATAGGTGGTCATGTTGGCCCGCGGGAGGCTTCGTCGGACGATGACCGGCTGCGAGCTGTCGATGGCGTCCGCGGCCGAGGAACCCAGTGTGGCGAGGCGGTAGCGCACGGTGAGCTGCTCGCTCGAGGCCCCCGTGACGTTGATGGACCACTTGAGCGTGCTGGAGCCGATGGTGAAGCCAATCTGTGCGAACTGGCCCTGGGCTGAATGGTTGTGGAAGGCGAAGCTCTGCTCGAAGGTGGTGGTCGTGTCCGGCAGCACCGACCTGTAGATGTGGGTCGGCACGGTGGCGGTCGACTCCGGGTCGGTCGAGGCCGGCCTGTCCTCCACCGTGACAGTCACATCCGACGCTGCACAGTTGCGCGTTCACACCAAAGTTATGTATAATTAACCAGGCCAACCAGTCACTGCAGGCACACTACATTGTAACATATTTTTGTCTTACCTTCCAAGGTGGCAGGGGTATTGGATCCCACTTGTACATTCTGGAACGACGACGTCACGCCGACCGTGCTCTCCTCTGGTACCCAGATATTGTTGTCAGCGTGAAGAAGAAGAAGAAGAAGAAGGGGGAAGACGAATACGAAGTTAGTGCACGGTTGACGTACCTCCTGCGGTGGTGGTGGTGGGAGCAGAGATGCTGATAGTGGGCAGCTCGTTGTCGATGACGGCGGTCACGTTCTGCACCACGGTCAGCACCGGCACGTTCGACGGCGACGGGCTGGCGGTGGGGGAGGCCGACGGCGTGAGGCTGGCTGAGGGGGACGGGCTGGCGGTTGTGGAGGTGGAGGGTGATTGACTGGCCGAGGGCGAGGGCGTAGGCGAGTTCGAGGGTGACGGGCTGACCGCCACGGCGAGCAGGGAGCACATCACACCCATCTGGTTGGCGCACTCGGTGTCGTCCATGCCGCCGGTCAAGTAGCCGAGGGCCGCGCAGTACTGCTCTCCCGAGGCGTTGTTGGGCTCCGAAGAGGCCCAGACCTGGCTTCCGTTGCTGCGCAGCCAGGTCGGGTCGCCGTCGTTGCCGAACTTCCAACAGCAGGTGCGGTTGTTAGGACCCGGGTCGGTGTAGACGCCGGTCCAGCACCAGTCGGGGATGGTCACCACACGGGGCGTGCACAAGTTATAAGCCACGTCGAATTCGCTCTGCGACTGGAACTCGGCTAGGGTGGCCCCTGAAGCCGCGTTGGCGCAGGCCGTGGCCCCCTGGCTCCAACGCCAACTTCCAGCGATTCGTTTGTAGCATCGAAAGGGCAACGACGTGTCCGTGCTGCCCGCGGTCCATGAGCCGTCTAGACACGTGTACGTCGTAGCTGTTGCGGGCGAGAGGAGGGTGGCGCACACCAGCGCGGCTGTGAATAAAAAGAAAAATGGAATCTTTCCCCAGGCAGGGCGGGAAGATGATGAAGTAGAGGAGTAGGCGGATTTGAGAGATTTGGAGTTGGAGTTGGAGAATTGGGCGAGCCGTCGTAGAGGCCGAAGCAGAAGGAAAAATTGTCGCCGACTTACATCAAGCAGCGTCGTCCGGTCCCTCATCTTTACTTCAAAATAACTGAGACTGTTCTGTCTATTTCCGTTCGGTGCCTTTTTCCTTTTTTTGTGACACAGGCGTAGAAAAGGTAACTGAGGGCTTTTCCTCCAATCGCCTGCGTATTTGCCACACGCCCGCAGTAGACTCGCGCAAATCGCCGTAGTGGGAAATATTGGCCCTTGAATATTGGTCGTTGCGTGTGCGTAGAGAGGGTGGGGGATTCTCATACTTCAGTGGGTCGTGTCGCGGACTCGGAGCCGATCCATGCCGCGCTTGATCCGCCAGGCCACCCAGGTCTCGTAATCGTAGCCGGAGTACTTCTTGGCCCGCTTGTACAGGTCGAGCGCGGCCTTGTGGTCGTTTTGCTCCAGCTTGAGCTCGGCCATGCCGCTCAGGCTCCAGGGCAGCACGTACTGCTCGTACTTGGATATCGACTTGGTCGGCGTGTTCAGTACCACCTGCAAGCCCCCCTTTCAGCATGACGACACGCGCACGACACACAGCACAGCACGACACGAAGCGGAGGAGGAAGAGACCATGAAGGCTTGTTCGGCTTCGTCTCGCTTGAGCTCTCGAAGGGCATCGCCCCGCATGAACGCCACACACGCTCTGTCTTCATCAGTCACCGCCACAGCCTCGGCCTGTTCGGCCATCTCCAAGGACAGCTGCATGCACAAACCAACATTCAGGCGTGTTGATCCTCGTGTGCGTGTGTGTGTGCGTGGGTGTGCGTGTGTGTGTGCGTGTTTGTGTGTGTGTGTGGTGCGTGTGGCAACAATGCACCTGAAACTGTCTCCCCTCATGAAGGATGCGTGCTCGGATGAACTTGCGCTCGAAGTCCGACACACCGCCCTTGGTCAAAAATTTCTTCGCCCGCTGCTTGGCGAACTCGTCGTGTGCGTAACCCTGCTCAGTTCCGCCAGTACGTGCACGCGTGAGTCGTGTGTGTGTGTGTGTGTGGTGTGTGTCGTTGGTCGTGTCGTGTCGTGTGGCTGTACCTTGCGGACGTATTTGAGGGCCTGCGTCATGCATTCCTTGGCCTTGTCCTCGTGGAAGAGGAACGAGTAGCAGATGCCCGACTGGTAGTAGCAGAGCGCCTTCAACCCGGGCACCGTCGACACTGCGCTCGGAGAGTTAGCCAGGCGCCAATCATCACCACCATCATACGATATAGCACCACAACACAGTGGTGTTGCGTACGGGTGAGGAATTGTTCAAAGCCCTGGACGGCTTCGGCGAAGTTGAGGTTCAGATACTCGAGAGTCGCGATCTGTGTGTTGTGAGCGGCGTTTCGTGTTGTAGGTGCATTGACGACCATCAGCATGGCTGCCATGCGGTGGAGGGCTGAGTACCTCGCTAACGCAGAAGAGTTCGAGTTGCTTGTTGTTGGTGGCGATGAACTTCTCCTTGGCCGCGAGAAACAGTTCCTTGGCTGAATCGAATTGAATAGGAAGGCGTGTGCGGTGAGTAAACAGCTGATGTATATATCACTCTATATATATTTCGCACTCGCATGCATTGCATACCTTCGTCCAACTTGGCTTGCATTCTGCATACATATCCGCCTACATACTTGAACATCGGCGAGTCACTGTTGCATTACAATATCCACCACAAGTTACTATGGCCAACTAATAGACCAAGGTAAGGAAGAAGGCCGGCGACGTACGGATACTGCTCCATGAGCAGGTTGAACATGTCTCTGCCGGCCTCCAGTTCCTCGAAGAAGAATGTTCGGATCGTGACCAACAGGAAGAACGCAAGCGAGCCTTTTTCGCAATGAGTCAGCGAGTCTTCATTCCCTGACGCTGGCAACACACGAAACCACGAGAGGGAATGCACGCACTCTGGAATCCTTCGCTTTCGCTGGCGAGCTGGAGTTCCTTGAGGGCCAGGTCGCGGTCGGCCTTGAACCCAATGGCCTCCACCAGCCAGAGAAACTGTCGCGGCACCACTGAACAGCACCCAGGTGAGCAGCGGTTGACTGTGGGGCCTACGACGACGACGACTCGCTGAGAGCTGAGCTGGGGACGTACCGGAGATGAAGAAGTGGAAGAAGCCGATGCCCACGTTGAGGGAGCAGGCCAGGTTGGTGAAGTAGGGCGACTTCTCGGAGAGCGTCTTGATGAGCTCCACGCACTCCTCATAGTGCTTCCAACTCTTCCTAAAATTATACGCGCCTGACCAGGTCTCACAATCAATCAAAGAATACACCATGACAACACGACGGCACATGATGACAACACACAACACAACACAATACACACACATACACACGACACACGACACACACACACACACGACACACACACACGACACGCACACAATGCGCATAAGCCTCACCCTTGACCTGCTTCTGCATTTTGAACTTGAGGATGGATTCGAACAGCGTGACCTCGGCGAGCGAGAGCTTGCTCCACAGCAGGAGCGCCAGCATTTGCTCCTGTTGAACGTTTTTTGTGGTAAAAAGCAAGTAGTGAGGAATGATGATACTGCACCAGAGAGAGAGGCTGGTGCGTGGTGCCTCGGTGAGGTCCTCCTGCTCGCTGCCGCCCTTGTTGCCCTTGTTCTTCTTGATCTTGTTCAATCGGTCCTGTGTGGCGTGCGACAGACGGTGCACCTGTGCGTGCACCCAGATCCGAACGAGGAAAGAGGCGGCGTGAGTGGTCGCGACTGCTGGAGCTCTCCAAGTAGAGAGAGTGCAAGCACACGTACGGCTTCCATTCGTTCGAACGCTTCCTTGGACTCCTCTGCTGTCTCAGTTACCACCGCCTGCGCCCACATTAATGTATTATTTAATGCCAAAATAAACTCAAACCTGGAAACAATAAATCAAATTATAGACTTATTTTTTGACATTTTGTGCGTATATTTTAAAATATACAAAATCCAATAATAATGGAAAAAGTGGAGGGTGTACCCGCAGCCACATGGATTGAGCGTACATGGTGGCCACGGCCGGGTGGTTGTCTTTGTGCGGCGCAAGGAGCTCGTCGGCCTTGGCATAGTCGGCATTCCACAGAATCTTCACCACCTCCTGCAGAATCTCGTTCACCTCGTCTTCCATCTCGCCGCTAGTAAACGAGTTTGTGTATCAATCAGGAAAACGAAACTGTCTGCCGTGTAGGAGCGGCCACACGCAAAACTAAAGAAGTGTGTTTGTGCAGAGGAGGAAAGGGGGAGAAAAGTTTGTTGTGTTCTTGTTTCTTTGTGCTCTCCGAGAGCAAGCGCTTCAGGGCGCAGCTGGCTTCGCGGGCGCCTTGCAGTTCTTCTTGTGCGTGGGCCAGTTCTGCTTTTGGCACGCTGCCGAACAATAGCTGCTCACCACAACAATCATGTCAGATCGCATGAAAGGATACACGACACACGACACACGACACACGACACACGACACCGCAACACAACACGACACGAACCACAAACGTTCTTGGCGGTCTTGCACCGGCTGCAGCGGAGCACCTTGTAGAACGCACCCGGTGAGACGAACTCCTCTACTCCCCTGGGCATGTCCTTGTGCAGGATCAGATCCCGGCCTCGGAGCTGCGCCTCGAGCTCCATCGCGGCCACCTTGCGCTGGTACTCCTCCTCGGACGAGTAGGAGACGTTGACGAGGCCCTTCTTGCACACGCGGTGGTCCTCGCTGGCCGGGGTGGACTTCATGAGGTGCTTCACCGTCGCCTTCTCCTCCGAGTGGTGGCGCAGGCCCAGCGGGCGAATGTCCTTCTCGAGCTGGCGCGCCTCCATGTAGAGCTTGCGCATGTCGCCCATCCGGAAGTGCCCGCGCCGGATGCAGTCGATGTAGCGGTAGAGGAACGTCACCTTATGCTCCTTGTCGTCGTCGGCGGTGGCCTTGACGGCGCCCTTGGCCATGGCTCCGTACTCCTCGGCGGCCCAGCCGCGGCAGTGCCACCCCATGTGACTGTTGGGCACCAGGCGCGTCATCTTCTCGCCCATGGCCATCACCTATCGACGATCGGGACAAAGTTAACGCTCGCTGTGTGGGTCGTGCGTGTGTCGTGTGCGGTCGTGCGTGCGAGTGTGGGTGCGTGTATGATTGATAAGTACAACATACCTCCTTGAGGATAGGCTTCTTGTCGACCTTGGCGCATTGTGGAGATGGCCTTGCGGAACATGAGGAACACAAGCACTCTGTCGTCGAACGCGGTGGCGTAGTGGCGCGGCTTGGCGGCCGGCCTGTCGAGCCCGGGGACGTCTTCGCCCTCGATGGCCTCGTAGAGCCACACGTCGTACTCCGGCGGCAGCGTAGGCGGGCCGGCGGGGTTCATCTGTCGGATCACGTTCAACTGCTCGATGCCGCCGTCCGAGCGGCGATGATCTGCTCCGTGCTGCCCTGGGCTCTGCCGCCCTTCGTGAAGAGGTAATGGCCCAGCAGCACGGACGTCTGGGAAGAAGACAATGATGAGTGGTGTGAGTTCTTTCCACGTGCACTAACCCACCACTACAGCTTCTATGTTATACCTGCACAGAGAGTGAGAAATAGGCGTAGGCGAACTGGTTTCGTGCAAGGCCGGCGCTGGGCCGGTGGAGCTCCTCCTTGGCCAACTCGAAGGCCCGGTGTACGGGCCTTCGGCAGGGTCCGGGAACTTGAGCGGGCAGGCGTTTTCCATGTCCAGCAGCACCGCCTGGAAGAAGCGTCGCATCGACTCCACCCCTGGTTATGCAGGACCACACCATGACGGTGAAGTAAATTGATACAATCTCGTCATCTCTCGGGCACGCCGATTCATCTCATGCACGAAATGAGAAGATACCTCGTCCTCGCTCGCAAGATTCGTGGGCAAGGATCCACAGGTTCGAGGCGGCGTGCGGTGGGTCCGTGGCGCCTGAACACCTCGGCGTGGCCGTGCTTCGCGATGAGCTTTCGCATCATGATGGCCGGGGACAGCTCTGGGGTCAGCAAAGCCACTTCATCTCGCGTGAGTTGCTTGTACACGCTTCCCCTCTCATTCAGCTCCTTGAGCTTGCGTGCTGCATTGGACAGCGACATCTTTTTGTGACGAATGATCAGAGTCTTCTTTTCTTTGCTTTGCGCACATTTGAGACAATGCAAGACGACACCAACGGAAGAGCCGAGGAGGATGTTGAAGAGGTGCTGGTGGATGAAGGGCACGAGTGGCACAGCGTAGAGGAAAGGGGCAGGCAAAGGTGTGCTCGCATGTTCGATGCGCTCTTTGCGCCGAGGCCCGGCGGGAGCTGGCTGAGCGCGGACGGCACCGCGATCGATCTGTCTTGGAAGCGTCTCGCCAGCCTGCCCGACGACGTACTCGCCTATTTACTCCAATCGTCGCCATCTTCATCTTCTTTACGGGGAGCCGAAGATGAACGTGCAGAGCCTTCACAACAACCCCCACTGGGCGGGCCTGCAGCCTGGCCAGGGCCACCAATGCCGCTCCTGACCCACTTGGACCTGTCCTGCAACCAGCTGACTAGCATCGACGAGGGCCTCTGCAGTAGTCCCGCCCTGCGCGGCCTCGTCTGCCTCGACCTCCGCGGCAATGCGTACGGCCCACCCTTTCCTCGCGCGACGCTCGCACACTGCACATGCCACACGCACACACGCAATGTCTCAGTTGTCGCCGCGCAGGCTCGCACGGCTGCCGTCGGACTTCAAATGCCTCACGTCGCTCACCACGCTCAATCTGGGCTCCAACGACCTGACGCACCTCGACGACGACCTCTTCGCCGGCATGTCCGCGCTCGCCACACTCTCGCTGAGCAACAACCGGCTCGCACGCCTGCCGGCCTCCATCACCGTTGCGCTCGGCGCGAGCCTGGCCTCGCTCTCGTGCAATCAGAACCAGATCGAGTGCCTCCCGCCGGGCTTCACGGCCTCGCTCGGCGGCGGCGGCTCGCTCAGGGTACTCCGCCTGGCCGGCAATCGGCTGACGTCGCTGCCCGACGACTTTGGCGAGCGCGTGCTGCCGGGCCTGCACCACCTGGACCTCACCGACAACCCGGGCCTCGTGTCGCTGCCCTTCCTCGACCCGGCCGCCGAGTTCTCGTATGTGTCGACCGGCGCGCAGATCTTCACGTCGATACCGCAGCGCGCCCTGGCGAACCTGTTCATCGGCGACATGACCGTGGGTGCCAACCGGGCCTCGCTGGAGCATCACAACATCACGCACGTGCTCATGGCCCTGCAGAGCGAACCTCCGCCCTATCCCGAGGTTCTCGCAACCGCACACACGCGCCACCGCACACGCACACACAATTCTCACTTTTCTCTATTTGGTCCCCAGGCGTTCACGTACAAGGTGGTTGCGATTGATGACGACGAGGACACGAACCTGCTCGAACTGCTGCCGGAGTGCTGCGCCTTCATCGAGGAGGGAATGGCCCAGGGCGGCGTGCTAGTTCACTGGTGCGTTTATCACACCAGTGAGGCATGACTCGTCATCAACATTTCAACACACTTCACACCCCTCACTTACAACCGTCATCATCGTCGCCACCCCAGTGCGGCGGGTATCTCGCGCAGCGCGACTGTGGTGCTGGCCTACATGATGCAGCGACTCGGCATCTCGTTCCACGTGGCGCTCGAGCGGCTGCGCCGAGTTCGATCCGTCGTCTCGCCCAACCGAGTACTTCCGCTCACCCCCTTGGAAGTGCATCAAGATAAGTACTCAACCATTACTACTTTATCTTCGGTTATTGGCACACAAGGGCTTCGTCGAGCAGCTGATGCGCTGGGAGGCCCAGTGCCGCCAATCCGAGACTTCACCGCCCAGCAGCGGTCAACTGCCCTAAGAGACCACGTCGTGTACTCACCATTTCTGTTAAGCTCCTTCCTTTGTTCCCGAATCTTGCATCGTTTGCATGTGCGTGTGCGGTGTGGGTGGGTGGGTGGGTGTGCTGGTGCGTGTGTGTGTGTGTGTCAGTAAGCATGGCCGGCTCGCCTGCTCCGAGCGCCCGAGGACGTGAGCATGGGGTAGTGCTCGCGGTCCTCCTCGCCCAGCTGGTACTCGTCCCCGCCTTCCTCCTCGCCGTAGCCGTGCGAGTGGCGCCCGCCCTTCCGGGCGATCTCGCGCACGCGCTCCCTGGGCATCGCCGCGAAGCCGACCCGGTAGTACCCGCCCCGCTGCTCCTCGCCCGCGGGCACCTCCTCCATGCCCCCCTCAGCGTACCTGCGCAGACAAGTCCCGGGTCAGCCCCGCAGCCACACGCACGCACGCACACACACGCGCGCGCGCAGTTCCATGGGACGCACCTGGCCTTGCGCTTGAAGCCGTGCGAGTGACGGCCGCCCTTGGCCGCGATCTCTCTGACCCTCTCCCTCGGCATCGCGGCGAAGCCCTTGCGCGCTCCTGTGCGTGTCGTGTCGTGCGATGAGTGTGTGTGTGTCGTGTGTGTGTGGCGAGTGCAGGCGTCCAAGGTACCCTTGCCGAAGTAGCCCATGCGGTCCTCGAGCGACTCCAGGTACCCGACGCCCTGGTCCTCCTCTCTCAGCGAGTGCTGCTGCTTTCTCTCGCCCCGCTCGTACATCCTGTGTTACACGTGTCACATCAGACGATTGACCGGCGCATGAGCGCAGGTGCAGGTGCGAGCGGTACCGCCTCACGGTCTGCGAAGGGCCGGTGGCGTAGGTGTCACGCACACGGCCGCGTCGGCCGTAGCCGCCCTCTTCCTCTTCGCCGTAGCCTTCGCCTTCTTCTTCCTCCTCCTCTTCCCTACGTCCTCGGGTTCTCCTCCTGCCGCCTTCCTCCTCCTCGCTCTCCTCGCGCCGACGCTTGCCCGAGGCGCGGCCGCCCTTGGCCGCGATGGCGCGCACCTTCTCCCGGGGCATCGCCGCAAAGCCGCGACGGCCGCCGCCTGTGCCACCGTGGCCGTAGCCGCCGTATTCCTCCTCTCCTCCCTCTTCTTCTTCGCTCTCCTCGCTTCGGCGCCTGCCCGACGCACGGCCGCCCTTGGCCGCAATCGCACGCACCCTCTCCTTGGGCATCGCCGCGAAGCCGCGGCGACCGCCGCCTCTGCCGTAGCCGCCATAGCCGCGCTCTTCCTCTTCTTCGCCTTCTTCTTCTTCTTCGCGGCCTCGGCCTTCTTCCTCCTCTTCGCTTTCCTCTCGTCGGCGCCTGCCCGACTCGCGGCCGCCCTTGGCCGCGATCGCACGCACCTTCTCCTTGGGCATCGCCGCGAAGCCCCGACGCGATCCGCCGCCGCCGCCACCCCTACGACCACCGTACTCCTCCTCCTCTTCCTCCCCTTCGTTGCCGTAGTCCTCTCCCTCGTCTCTCCGCCTACGCGACATTGCTGCTCACGGTACGACTGCTGATGTTGAAGAAAGTTGTGGTGGTTTTGAAAAAAACTCATAGGCTGATCGCGATATTTATAGTTTTGCTTAGGTGCGTTGGACGGTTGTGGGCCAGGTCGCCAGGTCGGCCGGGTGTGGACGAAAACCCCACAGCCCTACGGCGACATTGCGGCGATCAGTTCTCTCTTTCTCACCAACCGCACGCGCCTGTCAGGCGGTTGGTCTTTCAGGGCTGAAATCCAGGCGGCGATTTTTCGCCCTCTCGCCCGACCACCGCCAGAGGTGCACGTTCACCCAAATTTTGTGAGCTCTCTTTATTTCTTTTGTTGAAGCTCACATCGCTCTATGTGTTGGTCGTATGAATGAACTCCATAAAGGTGTGCGGCTGTGCGTGTGCGGTATTGCGCGCTCGTGTGTCAGTAGATGTAGGCGTGCGAGTGGCGTCCGCCCTTGGCCGCGATCTCGCGCACGCGCTCCTTGGGCATCGCCGCGAAGCCACCGCCGTGCGAGTGGCGCCCGCCCTTGGCCGCGATTTCGCGCACGCGTTCCTTGGGCATCGCCGCAAAGCCACCGCCGTGTGAGTGGCGCCCGCCCTTGGCCGCTATCTCTCTGACCCTCTCCTTCGGCATCGCAGCAAAGCCTCTCTTCGATCCTGTGCATGCGTGTCATGTCGTGTCGTGTGCGGTGAGTGTGTGCTGTGAGTGTGTGCGGTGAGTTCTTAGCACATACCCGCGCCCCGGCCACGGCGGCCATAGCCCTCTTCCTCCTCGCTGTAGCCTTCTCCTTCTTCTTCCTCCTCGCCGTAGCCGTAGTCTTCTCCCCTTCGCCGGGTCCTCCTCCCTCCCTCCTCCTCGTACCTGTCGCACGACACGACACACACGCGACACATGACACACACGACACGACACACAGGTCACGTGTACGCGACGGCTGACAATCGGTCGGTCGACAGTTGGGCACGTACCTGCCGTAGCCGCCTTCCTCCTCCTCTTCGCTCTCCTCGCGTCGCCGCTTACCGGACACGCGGCCGCCCTTGGCCGCGATGGCGCGCACCTTCTCTTTGGGCATCGCCGCAAAGCCGCGACGACCGCCGCCTCTGCCGTAGCCGCCATAGCCGCGCTCCTCCTCTCCTCCCTCTTCTTCTTCGCTCTCCTCGCTTCGGCGCCTGCCCGACGCACGGCCGCCCTTGGCCGCAATCGCACGCACCCTCTCCTTGGGCATCGCCGCGAAGCCACGGCGACCGCCGCCTCCTCTCCTGCCGTAGCCGCGCTCTTCCTCCTCTTCGCCCTCTTCGCTTTCTTCTTCTTCTTCGCGGCCTCGGCCTTCTTCCTCTTCGCTTTCCTCGCGTCGGCGCCTGCCCGACTCGCGGCCGCCCTTGGCCGCGATCGCACGCACCCTTTCCCTGGGCATCGCCGCGAAGCCACGACGCGATCCGCCGCCGTACCGGCCGCCGCGATCCTCCTCTTCGCCTCCTTCTTCTTCTTCGCTTTCCTCGCTTCGCCTACGGCCCGAGGCGCGGCCGCCCTTGGCTGCGATGGCGCGCACCTTCTCCCTGGGCATCGCCGCGAAACCGCGACGCGACCCGCCGCCGCCACGGCCGCCGTACTCTTCCTCCTCTTCCTCCTCTTCGTGACCGTAGTCCTCTCCCTCGTCTCTCCGCCTACGCGACATTAGCAGTGATCGTTGATGTTGATGTTGTTGATGCTGATGGTGTTGGTGATGTTGTGTTTTGAAAACTCACACTGTACAACGGTATTTAAGGCGTTGGAGGGTTGTGCCAGGTTGTGGGCCAGGTCGCCAGGTCGGCCGGGTGTAGACGAAAACCCCACAGTTGCACGCCGACATTGTGGCGATCAGTTCTCTCTTTCTCGACAACCGCGCGCTTGTCATCGGTCGATGACATCGGGTTGCCCCTGCGGCAATCAGCTTCTCTCTTCTTCGTCATCAACAGCTCGCGCAAGTCAGCAAAATGTACCTGATGACAGTCCTTGACAGCCGCGCTGTTGTTCCAACCAGCCCGATTTTAATTTCCATTTCTTTTCTGCTTTTTATTTTTTATTTTTTTTCTCTCTTTTTGTTTTTCTCTTTTGAAGAATTGCGTTTTGTTTTCCGTTCTTGAGAACCAAAAACTCGAATCCTGCACT
Organism: Acanthamoeba castellanii str. Neff; assembly: GCF_000313135.1. Classification (NCBI taxonomy): domain Eukaryota; phylum Discosea; order Longamoebia; family Acanthamoebidae; genus Acanthamoeba; species Acanthamoeba castellanii. The sequence continues at coordinate 220,908 of NW_004457598.1, forward strand.
CAACCTTGCCCGCAAGGTTGCCGAGATCTCGTACGACAGATGGAGATTCAACAAAGGGTGGCGGGTGAGAATGCGAGGTTGTGGCAGCCGGACCAGGGCTGCAATCTGGACGAATGGAGCGAAGATGAAGACATTGCGTGGGGCGCCCTGCTCGGCGCGCCCGTCTACTCGTCATCGTCTGAAGATGAGGGCGATGCAGAGCCGCCTCACCGAAGAAGCGACAAGCTTGCAGAAAGCAGCAGTCTTGCCCTTGCCGATTCGTCAAATCAAGAAGTGGAACAAGATGAAGACGAGTTCGTAGTGACGGAGTACATGATTTCGGGCCTGAAGATCAGCATAAAGCAGCAGCCCCGTCTGGGCATTGCTCATCAAGTCTGGCACGCCGTACGTCGCCTCCACCTCTACCAATCCATTTTTCAAGAATATTTATTTATTAAATCATATATTTACACAATTCACTATTGAATTCTTTAGACTATTTAATATTATTAAATCATATTATAATATTATATCATTTGCAAAATAAGTATTTCTAAATTGCCCTTTTATTTCACCAGAGCCTGGTGTTGACGGACTACTTCAACTCGAGCGAGGCGTTCCCGCCAACCGCCGGCGGCGAGAACTGGTGGGCAGGCAAGCGGTACCGTAACCACCCCACAGCCCTCCACACTCGCGGTCGGCTGCTCCTCACTGGCCCACGCTTTGTTTGTTTGTTTGTTTGTTTGGTGCCTGCGTACGCACCAACAAGGGTGGTGGAGCTGGGCGCTGGCACGGGCATCCCGGGCATCTTCCTGGCCTCCAAGGGCGCTCGCGTGGTGCTCACCGACCTGCCCGACGTACGTGTCGCCCAGACCTCTCCCTATGCGCACCGCACCACCGTCTCGCTAGTCTCTCAACACTCAACACTCACGATGGCATCCATCCATCGCTTAACGGCGGCGGCGACGACGACGACAGGTGTTGCCGCTCATGAAGTGGAACGTCGAAGCCAACGCCCACCTGCTGCCCTCGCCTGAGTGCTGTGACGCTGCGCCGCTGGCTTGGTAGGTGGTGCCCAGTGGAATCGTGATCTCACCTTGAGTCCAACACCACCTCTAATACTGCTACTACTACTACTCCTGCCTGGTCTTGACGTACGCTCTAGGGGAGAGGAGCACGAGCACATCGCGAGACCGATCGACGTGGTGGTGGCCAGCGACGTGGTGTATTGGGAACACCTCTTTGCGCCCCTCGCACAGACCCTGAATGTACGTTCACAGGGGCATGTCACCGACCACCAACCACAACTTTCTCGCAATTCTTCTGGTTGCTGTGCTGATGCTCGTTTGCACACGCACACGCACACGCACACGCACACGCACACGCACACGCACACGCACACGCACACGCACACGCACACATGCACAGGATATTTGCTCGCCGGAGACGGTAGTGTACCTCTCGTGGCAGAAGCGACGAAAGAATGACAAGCAGTTCTTCAAGATGATCGGCAAGCACTTTACATCGGAAGAGGTACGCAGACAGCACACACACACCGACATCCCTACAATCCGCAGCAGCCACGCACAGCGTCTCACGGGTTGATTGTGGCGATGATTGGTGTGTCTCTGTCTGTCTGTCTGTCTCTAGATCAAGTGCAAGCCGGTGGACGCGGTTCAGATGAACCCGAACCACTTGAAGAAGACACATCTCTTCAAGCTCAAGAAGAAGCCAACGAAGCCAACGGCCACCAAGGGAGTGAGCCCAGGCCCAAGCAAGGCCTAGGTCCCGGGAAGAGATCTCTCGCCCTCTTCGGGGTGAGAGCCCCCTAAATGATGTGGCACACCCTCTCGGACAAAATTTACGCCTTATGGTAGTGTTGATAGATCAAGTATCTAAATTATTTTTCCATGTCAAACCACTCAATTGGTCGAATTAAAGTGCTCTATTTGCCCGTTGGTCTTTCGGAGGTATCGAACCTTCGCTTGGCCGTTGGTGTAGTGCCTTCATCTTCCTCTCTCTCTCGTCTGCACTCGCACTCGCCGACATCTCGTGGTGGCTGTAATCTAATTCGCCTGGATTGCGAGAAAAGGAAGGCACCAAATCAACGAAATTGGAAGAAACAACAAATCGCTTGAGACGACCAGAGAGTGATTCGATTAATCACGAGTGTAGCGAACGGCAAGGATGGCGGCAACAGAGGCCACCTATTCTTTCTCTTCGTCGTCTTCCGCGGCGGGCAGACGGGTCTCCCAACGCAACAGTGTCGCCTCCGTCGGCCTCAAGGCCAAGGAGCTCGGTCCGTCGCTTTCGTTCTTTGCCATTTCTTTTTTTAACTTCTTTTTAATTTATTTCTTTTCAACTCACCTTCATCTTTTATTTCATCTCTCTCCTCGTTCTTCTTCTTATTTTGATTATTTATTTAAAAAATCACTCAATGATTTATTGACCGCTCCAACGGTGTGCGGTGAATGAATGTGCAGAGTTTGTGTACGAGACGCTGAGCAGCTATGGCGACTACGAGATCGTGTACTCGACCTGGGTGAAGAAGATCAACCCCAAGGGCAAGGTCCAAAAGCGTCTGCTCGTGCTGGGGCCGTTCCACATCTTCTCCTTCAAGATGGGCACCTTCGGCAAGAAGGGGCTCCAGCGATGCGGCCACTACTACGAACTCTACGAACTACACGCCGGCAAGCCCGACCAGGTATCGCACACGCACATGCACACGCACACTCACGACCGCACACGCACCACTGCACACGCGTCTCATGTAAGAATGCAGCTAACTCGATTCTCGAATGTGTGCATTAGCTTGACATCCGTTTCCACAGCTTCAACATTCTGGTTCGTTCTGTTCGTTCTGTGCGGCGTGCCTGGTGTGAGGCCTGCGATGCCGTCTCGCATTTTCTCACTCTATGTTGCATTGAACGTGCGCTACCCTATGCTACAGTTCAACAGCCAGGAGGTGGGTCAGATCGTTCGGGTGATCGAGGGAATCTACCGAGGTCTCCATCCCGACTTCCCCGAACACTTCACGCAGCAGCTCATCGTCAACGTCGACCAAAAAATGTACCACCAGCTTTCACCCTTTGTCTTTTTTCTGTTTTTTTCTGGACCGTCACTCACGCAACACACGCATACACAGCCTCATCGACCCTGCTCCACACGAAGTCGAGCGCATCGTCGGTACACCTCAATGTTTCCTAGACATCATATGATTAATATGTTCTTAATTCATTTATATGTTTCTGATATTGTTTTTCTCAACAACACGCAGGGCGTGCCGGCAGTTTTGACAATTTTTGGCACATCTTCTGCGCGTGGTGCAACTACTACGGCATCCGCGATGTGAAGAGCAGCCCGGAGACGAAGGACGCGGCGGCCTCCATTCAATTCCTGCCCGAGTTCCAGCGCTACCTGCAAAAGAAGTTCGCCGACAAGAGTCATGTGCTCGACAATCCGCCCCTCCAGAACGCCATTCACTTCAAGGTTCGCGCCCGCCACCATTATCTCCCATCACATCAATCCATTGATCTAACTGTCCGCACACGCACACGCACACGCACACGCACACGCACACGCACACGCACACGCACACGCACACGCACGCACACGCACACGCACACAACCAAAATGCGACACACTATAGGCACTGTGCAAAGCGCTGTATTTCAATCGGCATTTCAAGCACGTGAGTTTGACGGACTACTCGGTGGCGAGCGCGGACGGCAGTCTCATCATGGCGGCCAAGGAGCTCCTTCCGCCCGGCATGGGCGACGAGTCCATCCCCAAGCTGCCCCGCAGCCCGCGTGGTACGTTGCGGCCTGCAAACCAAATCAGGCGTTAATCGGAGCTAAAACTGACTCCGAGCTGCTCGGTTAGTGGAAGGAGCGCTGACGGAGCCGTGGAGCAAGACGCTCGAAACGCAGATCGTCGAGCTACTCTCCCACACGTCGTCGCTCACCCATCTCACCCTCTCGTCTCTTCCCCTCGGAGGTAAATTTCTTGCTCGGACCTAAATCTGATTCGTGTTTGCTGACACACAACAATACCGTCATGATACACAGAGTCGTTCTTCAAGAAGCTGAGTGAGTGCTTGAAGAAGCGGCGGTCGTCGCTGCCGTCGTCGTCCGTGGTGGCCTCGTCGGTGGTATCGCCGCGCTCCTCGCTTGGATCGTCGGTGTCGTATTCGACCCTGGCCCCGCCCGCGTTGGGCGAACTCGAACTCGAGTACTTCTCTCTCGCCGGCACCAAGCTCGACGAAAAGGCCTGGAAGCACTTGGGTTCCTCCCCTCTCTTCGCCCTTCGCTTTTCGTTTTCGTTTTAGTTCTTCGCTCTTCGTTCTTTCTTGAGCACTAACAACTTATTGTGTAATGTGTATGTCGTGTTTGCAGGTGAAATTTTGAAGATCATTGGGAACCACATCTCGCATGTGGACTTCTCCAACTGCGCCATCACCCACAAGGGCATCGCCTATCTCTCCGAGGCACTCATCTTTGCCACGGGTACCGTTTCTTTCTTTCTTTCTTTCTTTCTTTATTCGCTCGCTTTCGCTTTCGCTTTTGTGTCAATGACATGGTCACTCACAGCCGTCTCGATGATGTGGGGGGGGGGTGATAGGCGCCAATCTGCGATACCTCAACCTCTCTCACAACATGCTGGGTCTCGAGGGCACGACTTCGCTCAATCACGTGATCTCCTCCGGTTCGTGTCTCTATGAGATCAACCTCGCCAACTGCGCCCTCGACATTGCCGGTACGTTCTCCTTGTTTTCTCTCTCTCACGTTGCATCTTACTCAAATGATACGACACACGACACACGACACACGACACACGACACACGACACACGACACACGACACACGACACACAACGCACGACGCACACACACACGCCACCCAGAAATCTGCAAGTACGTCAAGAACAAGGGATGCGGCGTGCGACGCCTCAACGTCTCCCACAACCCAATCACAGAAGGTAACTCACAGCCGGGCTATTGTGGATTTATTGCTTTATTGCTTATTTATTTATTTTTATTTTTCACGCACGCGAACAGAGCAAGCCGAGGACCTGGTGTCGCTGGGGCTCTTCACGACGACGCTGCGCCACCTGGACATCTCGTACACGGGGATCACGGCGCCCAAGGTGGCCAAGTTCCTGACGGCCCTCCACAACAACAACGACCTCACCGAGCCGGTCGACCTCGACCTCAGCGGCAACCCCGCGCTCCGGCCCGACATCGCTCCACTCATCTCCCAGCTGGTAAGCTCTCTCTTTCTCTCTTTCTCTTCATTTTCTTCGTTCCATTCAGTGCGTCATCGTAACCGCACACACGCCACCGCACACGCACGACCGCACACGCACAGGTGATCGGCGGAGTCAACAGGCTGGGCGGACTGGTCCTGGACGACTGCGATCTGCAGGACGCGGGCATGCAGGAGCTCTTCGCCGCTCTGACGGCCCTCACGCCCGACCTCCAGCTCACTTCGCTCAGGTTCGTGCCCCTCTTCACCCAGCCCAGCACCCACTCTAACCAATGGAGTGTGTGCGGTGGTGTGCGGTGGTGTGTGCGGTTCGCAGTGTGTCGTACAATGTGACGAAGAGCAAGGGCGACGAGCGCGAGAAGACGGCGACCGCCATCCACCAGTTCCTGTCCAAGGCCGGCCCGTCCCTCCGATCCTTCACCCTCCGCGGCGCCGCCCGGCCGCCCGGCCGCCACCACTCCGCCGCCGCTCTGGCCTCGTCGACTTCGTCGTCGTTGCCCGGCGAACACTCGCGCGGCACGCTCAAACGCGGCAGCGCGGCCGACTCGGCGACAAGCCGCGGCAGCACGCTGAAGAAGAAAGACGCCGCGGCGGTGTCGGTGACGTCAGCAGCGACTACAACGCCTCTCCGATTCGGGCCGGCGCTGGGCGCGGCTCTGGAATGCCTGGCATGCGCCGATGCAGCGGCGCCGGGGCTCGAGCGGCTCGAGGTCGACGGAAACGAGGCGGGCGAGGAGGCCGCGCGGGAGCTGGTGCGTGTGGTCGAGGCCCACCCGAAGCTGGTCGAGCTCGGGTGCGACGACAATGCGATCCCGCTGTGCGTCTACGACGAGCTGCTCGACAAGGTGGTCCGGGCGGGCCTCCGGCTCGCGCGGCTCTCGGTGCCGGTGGCGGACGGCCGGCGGAGCAAGGACCGGGAGGCGGCCAAGCGCCTGGTGGAGCGGGTCGAACGGTTCAACCGCGGCGAGAGAGACGCGGCGAGCAGCGAGCAAAAAGCGAAAAGCGAGAAGAAAGAGAAAAAGAAGAAAGCGAAGAAGAACGAAAACGAAAGCGAAGAGGTGGCAGAGACGGCGGCGGTGGAGACAAAGGGAAAGGAGAAGAAGTCGAAGAAGAACAAGGCCAGGGAAGACGAGGCAAAGAGCGAAGCCAAAAGCGAGGAACCAGCCGAAGTGACGAAGGCGACAACAAAGAAAACGAAGACTAAGAACGAGGAAGGAGAAGACAAGAAGAAGAAACAAAACGAAGAGGCTGCGATTAGCGAAGGAAAGCAGAGCGACGAGACGACACAAAGTGAAGGTCATGCCAACAAAGTGACGGAGAAGAAGGCAAAGAAGAGCCCCAAGGCGAAGGAGCCCTCGACCGCAGACGTCGAAACCACGACACCAAACGATGAAGAGGATGTTGCAGAGAGGAAGAGGAACGAGAACAGCGAGGAGGAGAATGCAAGCGGCAAGAAGAAAAAGAAGAAAGGGCACAAGCAGCAACAAAAGAAGACGGCGGATAATGAGCAGAAGTGAAAGGGAGCAATACAACATGTTTCTGGGGCAAGAAGAGGCACAGTATTATGACAGGGCTTTAGATTTCAACATGGCTCCAGACGTCACCAAGGACAACTCAGTCGGTGGGGAGCCACGTCAGCAGTTATTATTCAAATTGCTTTTTGGTCGAAGTGGCAACAAAGAAGTATCAAATTGGACCCAGCGCCTCACTTTCTCTGTCACCCACGGATGCAAAGAGAAGAAAAGGTATCCACCCCCCACAACGCTCAGAGAGCGCTCACAGGTGAGGCCACACCTTTTTTTTAATTAACCTTTCCACCCAAAAGTATGCTGGAGGTGAGAAGCGGCCGCGGACCAAGCGGGTAACGAAGCCAGTAATCTGCGCCGTGTGTAAGAGGGTTATCGGATCAGCCCAGGCCCTCATCAGCCACGCCAAGATACACGAACCAAAGAAAAAACCGCGACTGGAAGAACACGCCCCAGCGGAGAAGAACGTGGCCACTGACCAAGCTCCGACTCCCACGGTGCACCTCCACGACGGCTTCGAGGCCACAGCGATCGATTCACTCTTCGGCTACTCATCCGGCTCGGCCACTTCGTCATCTTCATCTTTGTCTTCGTCTTCATCGTCTGTGCCGGCGTGGTTAATGCAGACACCACTTGAGTCGCCGCCACCGGTGATCACCAGCAGCACCTGTGTCGGAGAGGTCCTGTGCGAGCTGCATGATGCTCCCGAGCACCCGACCGGCACGCAACTGCGGCTGCTCATCTCCCGGGCGCACGTCGACGCCGTCCAGCCGTCGGTGACGCTGCACGGATTCGACGGCGGCCCGACTACTACTGGCCGTGGACACTCCTCGCCCAGCGTCAAGTCAACGGCGGCCGAGCCAACGATGACGGTCGGGTGGCCTTCTTCGTGTGCGACATCAATTGGGGCCGACTCGTGTGCCTGAACCCGATGGAGACGCACAAACCCACCCTGCACCGCCTGGCAATCAGCGTGATCAACGCCCAAGACCAAGTCATCTATCGCCACCAGGTCACGCAACGCAGAAGGCGGAGTACGTGTTGATGACTCATGCCAATCCCCTCTTTGCAATGTCCAACGCTGACGTTCGTTTTTCTTTCGGCCGAAAGTGGAAGGAGGCGCCGAGGAGCAAGAGGAGTCGTCAGATGATGACGAAGAAGAAAGCGAGGACGCCGTTGTGCTCTGCCGCACGTGCTTTGACAAATCGAGCAATCCCCCACAGGTTGGTTGTCTGCTTCCTCTTTGTGTGTTGCAACACACCTTCATAACGCTTGCCCAATTCTTCACGCCAGGATTCGGATGACAGTATCGTGAAGAGTGCCGGTGGTACCCAGGCGGCATGCTCAACACCTCCTACGGGGTCCCCACCGCGCCCTTCCAGCTTACCGACGCTTACACCTCAAGGGGCACCGACGTGTCCGACGTGCGAGCGCACATTTCACACTCGCCAAGCTTTGGCGTCTCACCAAGCACATGCACATTGCCGGAAGAAGGACGACAAGATGAAGCAGAAGAAGAAGACCGGTGCAGTTATCCACAGGTTGTCTGGCGGTGATTTTACACCAGATAATAAAACAGAAAATTCTTTTCCTGGACTTCATCTTTCGGCCATGCGTGCCCGCACTGGTGGGGCTGATCACCTGCGACGCTGGGTCACCTCTTCCTCTTCGGCGCCACGACTTGGTGGCAGCCCCTCGCTGTCCTGCCGCACCTGCTTTCTGTCATCCTCTTCTTCCCCTCCACAATTTTCATCTTCATTTTCATCATCAGCGCGCCTATCCACCAATGCTGCATCCGTACGGATACGATCTTCTCCAATTCCATATCAAGTGAAGTTGATTTTATTGATCAATCGTACAGGGCTCGCGATTTGCTTCGTCCACACACAACCTCGAAGAGTCCTCTACGCACAAAGCAAGGTAAAATCATAATCGATCGGCACGCATCTCGTTCGTGGCAGCGATGGGCTCTGCTGACTCAGGAGGTCTGCAGGCATGCAGGGCAAGCCAGGCCGGCCGCTGTCCTCCGGAGGCAGCGCTACCCCGGCCTCGACCAGTGGGCCGCGCGCTTTCGCAAGCTCACGGAGCGCGAGAAGACTCTGCCCATCCTCCTCGAGATGCTCGCCAACGCGCCTCCGGTACACCACACGCGCACGCACACGCACACGCACACGCGCACGCACACGCACACGTCTGACACCGTTGAACGGCGCAACACGCAGGGACCGACCGGTGCGAAGTACGAAATGCTGATCGAGCAGTGTTTCGAGGAGAAGCGGCCCGACCTGGCAACCCAGCTCTACGACCACCTCCGCGCCGAGACCACCACCACCCAGGCGGCGGCGCCCGTGCCGCTGGCCGTGTTCGACGTCCTGCTCCAGGGCTACGGCCGCGCGGGTGACCGGCAGCGGCTGGCGCAGGTGCAGCGCGACATGCGCGAGGTCGGCGTGCGGCCGGGCATGTCGACCTACACGATCCTGATCGACGCGTGGGGCAAGGCGGGCGACCTCCGCCGCATGTGGCAGGCGTGGGAGGACATGCGCGAGCAGGGCCTGCGGCCCAACGTGGTGGTCTACACCAGCGTCATCGCCACCCTGGGCAAGCTGGGCGACGTGGCGGCCATGGAGCGCACCTTTGCCGAGATGCAGCGTTCGTCGGGGGACGGGGTCGAGCCCAATCGGACCACCTACAACGCCATGGTCCACAGCTACGGCCAGCAGCAGATGATGGACAAGATGGAGGCCCTGGTCGAGCGCATGCGGGCCGACCCGGGCCTGGGCCTCGATAACTTCACCCACTCGGCGGTGGTCGCCGCGTGGTCGCGTGCGGGCCGCGTCGACAAGGCGCTGGAGGCCTTCGATTCGATCGCGGCGACGGGCGGCCAGCCGAGCCTCCACGCGTGGACCGCGATCCTGCACATGCTCGGCACGGCGGGGCGGAGCGACGAGATGCTGCGCACGCTGGACAAGATGAAGCGGCTCGGCGTCAAGCCGTCGACGGCGGTCTACAATACCATCATCAACGCGTTCGGCAAGGCCAGGAATATTCATAGCATGATGGACACCTTCAAAGCCATGCGAAGGTTCGTGCACCTGCGACGCGCGCGCGCACACACACACACACCGCACACACGACACCCTCACGATGTGCTGGCTTACACACATTTTTGTGGTGCGATCAGAGATGGGGTGGCGGCAGACGTGAAGACGTACAACACGCTCATAGACACCTGGGCCAAAACCGGAAAGGCCGTCGAAGCCGAAAAGTTTTACGTACTCATGAAGAGGTACCACTCGTCACCGCACATGCACCATCGCGCGCGCGCAACACACATACACACACACGACACACGCTCATGACAATGTTCGCAAATACAGGGAAGGGCTACAGCCGACCATGTACACGATAGCGAGCCTCATGGACGCCTACACGCGCGCGGATCAGTTCGAGAAGGTGCTCCGATTAATTTCACGGATGAAGAAGGAGGGCAGAGCGCCGGACAACGTCGTCTTCAACCTCCTCATCGACACCTACGGACGGATGGGCAAACCGGAGGAGGCCGAGAAGGTGCTGTGCGGCGCAATGAAGGAATACGGCATCGCGCTGGAGACCAACAACTTCACTTCGGTCATCGAGGTACACACGCACTACCACACACACACACACACACACCGCATCGCATCGCACACGCGCGCACGACAAGGAGTTGACAATACTAACACTGCACCACACAGGCGTGGGCGAGAAACGGGAATTTGGACAAGGCCGAGGAGTGGCTGCACAGGATGAACACGGACTACGCCACGAAACCGGACATCAAGACCTTGACCACCCTCCTCTCATTCTGCATTCCAGCGGTTCGCTCCTCCTGACCTTTTTTTACATTTGTTTGCTCTCACTGTTATGGGACTAACCCCGACACGACACGCGCACACGCGCCACACACCCCGCACACACACCACCGCACACGCAACAGGCGGATGTGAAGAGAGGAAGGCGGGTCATTCACATGATCGAGCAGCACAAGCTGCAGAAGGACAAGCAGGCCAGGGAGACGATCCGCCAGTTCCACGCCGCCACCAAGCGACCAGACCAAGAAAAGAAGAATCAGCCCACCTCGCCTTCCACCACCTCACCCGATCGTTCTTGATTTCAACAGAAAAAGCACAAGACCCATTTACTGGTAAGGCGTGTGCTCTGTGATGCCCCTTGGAACCGGACAACGAACTGGGCGAACGGCTTGAATGCGGTTGCTGGGTGTTGTCTTTCTCTCTTTTTCTGTCTTTTCGTTTTCGTTCTTTTGTTATCGCTTTCATTCTTGTTGGCCAGAAGCGAAACACAGCGCTGTGTCCGTTGCCGTTCGCGCCCTCGACCTCCTCATCGTTCAATCTTTTTTTGAAAGAGAGAAGAAGGAAAAGATGGACAGCGGGAGCAATGACCACGAGGGCATTTGGGAGACGGATTTCAAAATCGACTACAAGGACCTCAACTTCGAGGGCGAGGTTGCCGAGGGCGCCTTCGGCAAGATTTACAAAGGCGACTACTTCGGCACCCCCGTCGCCATCAAAAAGTACACTTCTCCCCTTTGTTGTTGTTGGCCGTGACCATGACCCCACGACTTGCTTCTTTTTTTAATTTATTTGTATTTATTTTTATTTATTTGTTACGCGGCACATGGCTATCTAATTTCAATTCTTTAACTCCGCGTTGGCTCAAACCAGGTTCATAGAGAGCGGGTACGTGGAAGATGACCAAAAGTACATCGCCCGAGAGGTCTCCACCCTCAAGTACGCCCACCTCCTCTTTCTTTTTGTTTTTTCTTTGTTATTTTTTTATTTAAAAATTCAAATATTTAAATGCATTAATTAAACACAGGGGAATTCGGCATCCGTGCATCGTCAACTTCATGGGCGTGTGCGTCCACTCGTCGGGCGTGTACATCGTCACGGAGTGGATTCCCAACGGCGACCTCACGCACCTGCTCAAGAACTCCAGCGTCGAGATATCGTGGAAGGACCGAACACAGATGCTCATCGACGCCGCCGTTGCCATGCGCTACCTCCACGCCCACAGCATCATCCACAGGTGCGTCCCGGTCGTCTCAGTGCTGCCAACGCTGCGTTGCTCACCGCACACGACGCACACAACACGCACCACCGCACACAGAGATCTCAAGTCGGAGAACCTGCTGTTGACCGAGAACGGCCGCGTGAAGGTGTGCGACTTGGGGTTCGCCCGCACCACAAAGAAACTCACCCGTAGCATGTCGGTCGCCGGTACCGAACTGTACATGGCGGTGCGCATCCCTCCACACGCACCATCGCACACACGCACACACGCACCACCGCACACACGGCTAATGAGTAAAATTGCTTTTCTTGTTCAGCCCGAGGTCATGCTGGGTGAGGACTACGACGAGAAATGCGACGTGTACAGCTTTGGCATTGTGATCTTTGAGATGATTTGCCGGCACCCGCCGCCGAAGAGGAGCCTGGAGACGAAGTACTCGTTCCCGTCGGGTCTTCTCACCCAATACATGCCTCCCGACTGTACGTTCACCAACATATTGGCATTGTGTGTGTCGTGTGTGTCGTGTGTGTCGTGTGTGTCGTGTGTGTCGTGTGTCGACGAGTGCATGTCGTTGCTGACTTCTCACCATCACCATCAGGTCCGCCCGATTTGGCGCTTCTCACGATGGACTGCACTCAGTTCGAGAAGGAGGGCCGGCCTTCGTTCGAGGAGATCTTCCGCTCGCTCAAGGAGCTCTTCGACGAGCTCGAAGCCGAGGAAGCCGCCGCCTTCGTCAACAACAGCCAGGTACGCTTTATTGATTTTTATTATTTAGCTATTTATTCTTATTATTATCCTTATTTATAATTTATTGTTATTTTATTTTATTCGATTGTTTGTTTTTAAGTCCGAGTTTGCGTTGGCTCGGACTTACGCCGATCGTGTTCGCATCGGGCAGGAGATGGCGAGGGTGGAGCAGGAGAGGCACGCGCGTCTGGCGAGGGAGCAGGAGGAGCGGGACCGGAGGGAGCAGGAGGAGAAGGATCGCCGGGAGCAGGAGGAGAAGGACCGCAAGGCCCGCGTGGTCAAGGAGAAGCGCGACAAGGAACTCAGAGACCGCGAGAAGCTCAGGAAGAAGCAGGAGAAGGGCCAAGAGGAGATCAAGAAGCAAGAGGTACTCCCAACATTTAATATATTTAATTTAGAAGAATCAATTCTACAATTATAATTGTTTTTTGTTAATCTGGACTAATTTTAACAACAAAAATATTTGATTGAATAGGATGACGAGCAGCGGGCCAAGGAGCGGGAGAGCCAGATCAGGGCGCAGTTGGAGAAGGAGGTGATGGAGAAGCTCGAGCAGGAGAAGAAGGCCATCCGCGAGCAGCTGGAGCAGGAGTACGCGCAGAAGGAGAAGAAGGAGCGCGAAGAGCGCGAGAAGAAGGAGCGGGCCGAGCGCGAGGAGCGTGAACAGAAGGAGCGCGAGGAGATCGAACGCCGCGCGCGGGACGAGGCCGTACTCAACCTGACCTCGCCGCGGTCGCGCAAGCTCGGCTCCGGCTCGTCGGCGGCCAAGGCCAAGAAAGAGAAAGAGAACAAGAACGAAGACGACGACGGCAAGGAGCCCAAGAAGGAGCGCGCTCGGAGTTGGGCGCTGCGGGGCGCGCGCAAGTCGCAGCTGAAGCAGGCGCTGAAGGAGGAGGGCGCCAAGGCGACGAGCTCCGAGGCGCTGGTGGAGGGAAAGAGCGAAAGAGACGAGGCCAAGCAAAGAGAGAAGGAGGAGAAGAAAGCGAAGGAGGCGAGGAGGCGGTCGTGGGCGCCCATGCGGCTGCTCGAGGAGAAGGAGAAGAAGAAGAAAGCGAAAGAAGAGAAGCGAAAGAAGGAAGAGGAAGAGAGGCTGAAGAAGAAGGAAGAGAAAAAGAAGAAGAAGGTCGAGAAGAAGATCGCGCAGGAGGAGAAGAAGATCGAGCGGGACGACAAGAAGCACTCCCGGACCCGCAGCGGCAGCCTGGCCGTTGTCGCCGAGAAGAGCAAGATCCCGGGACCGGGCTCGATGGGCATGCCCGCACTCTCCATCAACGAGGAGGCCCACCCCTTCGGCTAACCGCCAACTTCGGCACCACCAGCTACAGCTGCGTGTGTTGTTGTGTGGCACTATGTCTTGTCTTGTCTGGTTTTGTTTTGTTCTTGACTTAGTAGTATCTTGAAGAAGAAGTGTTACATGGCCCACTCACACCATCATCATCGGCCTTGCGTGTTGGACCAGTGGCTGTCTGACAGATCGTGAGCGCACCTGATGTTACGCGCTGTTGCGTGTGGCTCCCATTTTTGATTTTTGTTTGTTTTCTTGCTCGCGTTTTCTTTTTTCGCTTATTTTTTTGGCTTCCGGCGAGCAAACGGAGCAGCACATCTGCGAAGGGGGCGGCCTCTTGTATCAAACTTGATTTCTCCTCTTCTTGTTCCTTCTCTCCCATCTTTCTTTCTGTCCATATCTTGCGCTTAGGTTCGCCCCACAACACTCCAGCATGAATGTACGTCCTTTCTTCTGTCGCCCTCTTTTTTCAATTTTCCTCCCCTCCCTCTAATCGAGGCTGTAATTTATCTGTAACTGGGGCGATTCATCACCGATCACCTCATTCAACTCTCGCTTCATTCTGCCGCTTCCCCCTCCCTCCGATTTTGTTAATTCTTTTTCTCATCGAATCAACAGAGAAGCAAAAGCAGAGCTGCCGCCAGCGAGAAGGGTAACAAAAAGGATGTCGAGGTGGACTCCGAATCAGACTCGGATGAGCTTTCGTCGGAGGATCAGACCTGGATTCAGTGGTTTTGCAGTCTCAAGGGCAACGAATTTTTTGTAGAGGTGGACGAGGACTACATCCAGGACGACTTCAACCTCACGGGTCTGCGGAGTATCGTCTCCAACTATGACTATGCTCTGGACATGATTCTCGATGCTGAATCTGGTACGTCATTAGCATCCATCTTGGTGTATGCCGTTGCCAATCTGTCCGATTTTGTCGTTCGAGCGAATTTTCGCATTTCTTTTGTCATTTTCACATTATCACGTCTCTCGGCACTCACTGGATCGAACCGTTGATTAATCACAATCTCTGCATTTTTAATGGCTTCAGATGAGGCCCTCACCGAGGAGCAACAGGACAGCATAGAATCTGCAGCGGAGATGCTGTACGGCCTCATTCACGCGCGGTACATCCTCACCAACCGCGGACTGGCGTCGATGGTGGACAAGTACAACGCCATGGAGTTTGGCCGCTGCCCACGAGTCTACTGCCAGGGCCAGGCCGTCCTGCCCGTCGGCCAGTCCGACATCCCGCGCATGAACACCGTCAAGCTCTTCTGCCCGCGCTGCGAAGACATCTACTACCCCAAGCTCTCTCGCCACAACCGTACGTCTCTCTCTCTCTCTCCGTGTGTGTGCGGTGTGTGCGTGTGCGGTTGCGTGTCGATGCCTGATCGCGCTGATGGATCGCATTGTAGAGATCGATGGTGCCTACTTCGGCAGCACGTTCCCGCACCTGCTGCTTCAGATGTACCCCGAGTTCATCCCGCCCAAGCCCACCATCTCCTACGTGCCCAGGATCTACGGTTTCAAGATTCACAAGAGCGCCAGGTCGAGGATCGGTACGCGCGCCTTCGCCCCTTCACCTTCTCTCGCTTGAAAACCACGCGCCACCGCGACATGCACATGCACCGTTCCTGCTCGGCACGCGCACTCGCAATGCAACGCAACTGTTGACTGCACTGACCCGGGCCAGAAACTCTCTCCAACAACACAAACTCAGGCGCTACGGCCGGCGCGAGGAAGATGGAGGAGTGAGCGGCGCGAGCGGACGAGGAGGTGTTACGTTCGGACCTGGTGGAGGCGGAGGCGGAGGCGGAGTTGAGTAGAACGACGAGAGGTGGAGGGAGGTGGACATCAGGTCGTAGAGAAAAGATCGGAGGACCACCACCCCACACGAACGAAGACGACGAGGATGGAGGGAGACAAACTGGGAGTTTGGGGGAGGCACTGTAACCTTGTCCGACAGACATGAACCTAAAAACCAAAAAAATAAAAATAAAAATCAATGTTTTATCATGATTTGGTGAACGTGGCGCGAAGTTTCTTGCAATTGTCGCCAAGCCACGCTGATTCTGTGGCGATGGTTTGGCGATCTGCAAGGAGCGGCGTCGCTGTTTAGCGAGTAGTCGAAGCAGTGAGTAACACAGAGGCACTTGTTGCATGTTGTGCTGACCAGCGCGTCGCAGTGCGGAACTTTGGCTGTGCCTGCGAGAAGGGCACCTCGCCGCCTGTCCGACATCACGCGCTGTGGACAAGAGCGCGGTTGGCTTCGTCTGTCATGCGCTCGCTGGGTCATAAGTTCGCTGAGTTCGGATAATTGGGGGGGGGGCAAGACAAAGACCCCGCGGGATTAGGGGCTAGGCGGGCACTTGAGCCAGGCGTGCTGCGCCGAGAGCCGAGCGTGTGACATAGCCCGAACGGCGCGGCGCCGGCTGGGAGAGCTTGGCACCAATTATTTTTATTTTCCACTGCGCCGACGGGCTCCCGAGAACGGGGAAGAAGGTTACTGCCCAAGTACGTCATCGTGCTCAGTGCCCAATGAGAGATCTTTCCACTCCTCAAGGTGCGCCAGCATCGACACGCATTTCGCCTTGATAGCCGTGTACGCGTCCATTCCGAGCGCTAAGCGAAGGGGGATCTCCTTGCGACCGGCAGCCGATCCAGACAACGTGAGCACGTCCACAATGCGCTCCACCGCCTTGACGGGGTCTCCAGGCTGCTTGCCGTCCACCTCCTTGAGCTTTGCTAGTACGACGCCGGCAGATTGGTCGTAGTCGGGAATGTGGCGCTGGGCGACGAATGAGTTGGAGCCCGGGTTGAGAAGGGACGTTCGGAAGTAGCCCGGCTCGATGATGGTGGCAGAGATGCCAAGCGGAGCTAACTCCTGATGCAGTGCCTCAGTAATGCCTGTAGGTAATAATAATAATAATAACAATAACGCTCAGAACATTTTCGGACGACCAAGTTTTTTGTTTGTGAGTGTACCTTCGAGGGTGAACTTGGTGGAACAGTACAGACCCATACCAGCGGCGCTCTGCCAGCCGCCCACGCTGCCTACGAGAGCCACAACACCTGACTTGCGTGCCCGCAGATGAGGGAGGAAGGCTCGAGTGACGTTCAGCAAACCCAGGACATTGGTATTGAACTGGGCGAACGTTTCCTCAGGGCTGGTTAGAGACCTCGGGTGTCAGTTGTGGTGCAAATGGTGTACACCATTTACGCATACGGGAGAGGTGATTACGGACCTGGAGGCCTCAATGGCTCCCTGAAATACATACGCGGCGTTGTTGATGATCAGGTCCACGCGGCCGTAGACCCCGACGGCCTGGTCGGCCAGGGCCTCGAGCTCGGCGAGCGGGCTGGTGACGTCGAGCTGGAGCGCGTGGGCGCCGGCTTCGACAAGCTCAGAGAGCTTTGCTGCCGATCGGGCAGTGGCGATGACCTTGTCTCCACGTTGCAGCAAGCGCGAGCTCTTTGCCCAAGCCCGAGGAACAGCCTGTGATGAGCCACACCCGGGGGCCTTCAGTTGTTGGGCGCAGAGGTTGAGACATGCTTTGGAGTACGTTGTGTTGTGGTGAAGGCGGCTAAGAAAAAATGAGTGACGCGACACAGGCAAGCAAAAATTGGTACCACGCGGAGCCAGCAGCCCGGAGTTCCTGGGGCTAGACCAATGGGCTGCTGCTCCACTTCGCACGCCAGACATATCATTTCCGTTTATCGTGCTGTACTAGGCCCAATTCCTGTGTTGCTGGGGTGTCCGCCCTACCTGGCCACCAACTGCTCTGAACATGGCCTCCCAGTTGCTGGCCTGATCTGTCAACTTCCCTTTTTCAGTCATGACATGTCAGCAAAGTACCAATTTTTGCTTGGTAGCACCCCACCAGCAAACCACCAGGCACACTTCCCATTTTGCTGTAAGGGCACAAAGGTTTAGCCTTGAGGCATTTATTGTGATGTGTCATTTGATGCATCTAAGCACACAGCTGTTCAACCTCAAGATTATGGGCAATGTTTTCTTCTTTTTTTTCAGCCTCCATTCTTGCCACCATTTCCTCTAATGTTGTAATTTGCTAACATAGGGGGGTGTTCCACCTCCCTTGGTGTGGCTGCAGTTGCCAATTTCCTGTCACAGCAGCACACAACCCCATACTGACTTTGGCTGAGGTGTTGGTCCAAAACCTGACAACACCAGCTCTGCACCTCTGCCTGCACTGACAGAGGATGTCCCACCAATCACCCTCCTCTCTGCTCCAGCTGGCATAGAGGGCGAACTCCTATGCAAGGTGCTCTCCTATGTCTCCACAGCCAACTTTTGCACCCTCCACACAATGTCACACTCAATGAGGATGTTACAGGACCACCACATCACAAAGCCCTTCCTGCTTGACCACATGCATGTCAACGTCACACACTTGACAGCACAGCCTATGCTCCCTTTAAGCCCAACTTCCCAAGGCCCACATCCTCACAGTGGGCATCACACATGCCTTCTGAGGGTCACATCCCATTGCCAACCTGCATGTCAGTCAGATAAAGGATAGCTTCCACCTCCTGCGCTGCAAGATTGCCAAGGTCAAACAGGACGCCACCCACGCCATTGCTCAAGACTATGTCATTGGCTTCTGGAATGTTGAGGATGGCAACCTGCTGCAACATGAGATGCCTGCTGCCCTGATGACTGCCTGCCTGTCAGTGCTGCAGAAGCACATCTTTGCCACACTCAACATGGTGCTCAAAACACCTGCGCCCCATGCAGTACAAGTGTGGATGCAGTTGGCCTCTGAGCTCACACTCCAAATCACTTCACACAATCTCCACTGCCAGCCAAGCCTGAGGGCAGTTGCTCTTCACCTCTGCAGTGGGACCACCACTGGCAAGTTGCACAAGGGACACCACTACCACCCCACAAGCAACCCAGCACCCCATCAGCCAGCACAGCACTGTGGCTCATGGCTGAGTATCCCCCGGCTAGGCTCCAGCGTAGCAAGGCTGCGCACGCCCCTGGCCAGCGCCCTCGCCAGGTGGCTTGTCAAGACCAAGCTCTCAGTCAAGGTGGCTATGCCAACTTCCTGCTGCTGACATGGCATACCAAGAAACACACCACTTGCTTCCTGTCTGCCTACAACAGTGAGGCTTGGCCCAAGACAAAGACAGCCAGAAGAGAGAAGTCTGCCAAGGCGTCATGGATGAGAGTGAGCAGACCCAAAGTCACGTTCCTTTGCAACCACAGCACTGGGTGATAGGCCGTGGTGATGCAGAGGGCCTTGATGTGCATTTCCCATTCGTGTTCGTCGTCCTCGGCGTCGTGAATGACACTGACGACACCCTGTCGCTATTTCAAGCCTTTGTGAGCATCGCCAATGACCCGTCAGAGATGGCGGCTGGTATAAAACTATGGCAAAGGCAGAAATCACAAACTAGTGGTAGAATATCAGGAACAGCAAACCACCACGCCAACATGGACGATCTGCCGGCGGAAGTACCTCTGCTTCAGATGAGGCCCTCACTGAGGAGCAACAGGACAGCATAGAATCTGCAGCGGAGATGCTGTACGGCCTCATTCACGTGCGGTACATCCTCACCAACCGCGGACTGGCGTTGATGGTGGACATGTACAAGGAGGTGTTGCGTTCGGACCAGGTGGAGGCGGAGGCGGAGTTGAGTAGAACGACGAGAGGTGGAGGGAGGTGGACATCAGGTCGTAGAGAAAAGATCGGAGGACCACCACCCCACATGAATGAAGACGATGAGGATGGAGGGAGACAAACTGGGAGTTTGGGGGAGGCACTGTAACCTTGTCCGACAGACATGAACCTAAAAACCAAAAAAATAAAAATAAAAATTAATATTTTATCATGATTTGGTGAACGTGGCGCGAAGTTTCTTGCAATTGTCAGACATGCTGCTACTTTGGGTAATTTTCCTTTAATGTCGGGTACGGCCCGACACTTGCCTGGCCGGTCGGTATAAAACTATGGAAATAGGCAGAAGAAATCACAAACTAACAGTAGAATATCATCGTTCCTGAGCAAACCACCAAGAAGCTTTTGCCAACATGGACGATCTGCCTCCGGAAGTAGTGAGCCATATCCTCTCATACTCGCATGAAGACAGTGCCGCTGCCCTCGTCACCAAACGTCTCGTATGCCAGCAGTGGCGCGGTCTCATCGACACCTGCACCTCCATCTGGGCCCGGTATTCTTCTTTGGCCTCACTCGCACCCACTGCCCCAAGCCCTGCTCATTCTCCCCTCCTTGGCCACACTCAGGTTCAGAGAGTTGAGCATCAGTGACAGCAAGATGACCACCGCTGAATTGGAGCACCGCTGCTCCTTCATGGTGCGCCCCGAAAAGGTTCGTCTTCGTTCTTCGTTCTTTCTGTTCGTCTTCGTTCTTTTTCTTTTTCTTTCTTACCGGCAAACTAACGAACTCGACCACAACAGATCAGGCTGGTGAGGTGCCCCAACATCACCATCCACGCCCTGTCTGGTCTCCTTTCGTCACGCCAGAATGGACACGTACGCTGTATTCCCTGGCATCAGAAGGCCATCCCAGTGTTTCTCATGCGCGCCACAGCTCAGGGAGATCTGCATCGAGAACTGCCACAAGATCACCTCCAAGGACCTGTCCCTCAGCGATATCATCGCCACTTGCCCACAGCTGGAGAGTCTCACGTACGCAGCCCCGTGCTCGTGCTTGTTGTTGTGCTCAGCGTCATCGACTGACACTGAACCCACATTCCGTGGCGCTTGAGCACAGGTTCATCAGCAACAACCACCACCAGGAGAGCAAGATCCCCTTCTCCCAGTGGCACCAGCGCGAGGAAGAGCTGATCCACGCACTCAAGCAGCGTTGTGCAGACAACCCCCTCAAGCTCCTCAGAACGTACGTGCTCGTGTGCACGTGGTGGTGCGAGAGTGTGGGTGCGTGCTTGCGTTGCGCGGATTAGTGTGGCTCAAGATGGCCGCTTTCAGGAATGTGGTGCGGTCGACCAAGGCGCTCCTCGAGACCGCCACCATCCACTGCCAGCGCTTCGAGTGGGAGGACATGGACCGCGGCAGGCCTGATCTCGGCCAGTACTTCACAAGGGACGTGCTCTGCCGCGTCAACGACCCCGATGACTACTACAACTACTGTGAGGGCAAACCCGAACTGGGCTGGAGCCAGTCCATTGGTCCCGACAACTGTGGCGGTATCCAATCCACACATTTTCAAGTCTTTTTACCTTTCTCTGATGGCGGTTGGTACGCGTGAACAGGTTCGTTGAGGAAGATCGGCTCGCAGGACCATTACACCTTCCGCTGGAGTAAAGCCGGGGCTTGCCCCTCGGTCACCCTCGAGAAGAAGCAGGTGCGCCATAAGCTCACCACCAATCCATCTACCTTTATTTTTTCTAACATTGCAGATGGGTGTGTTGACCACTTGATGGATCGACAGCTGTTGATGTTGAGCGATGATGGCTTCGCCAGCCTGATGGACGCCGAAGGCAACGTGAGCGAGGACACCCTCATCCCGCACCAGCTGCGTCCACGCCTTTACCGCGCCCTTGCCCAAGGTAAGGCTGATCTTCCGCTTCTTTGGGTCCTTGCACAGGGGCCAAACAATGGCTAACATCTTCACTCTTCATACCATCGCTACCAGGTGAAGAAGACGTGTGGCTTTCCTTCCTCTCCACTCCTGATTTTGGCACTGTCCTCTTCGGCGCGAGCACCGGCCACGACGCTTACCTCTTCGAGTAGTGGGCGTGCCCACCTACTCCTGGCTTATCGTGTACGTCGCACATTGCGACAATCTAGTCATTTTTCTCTCAAAGTAGGGCTTCAAACAAACCGTTGTGTCGCGCCCTGACCAGTTCCCGGCGCTGAATGCTGACGCGTAGCAAATGCAGCACATCAGAGGGGTGGGGGAGTGTTTAAAGAGGTTTTTTCACAGAAGGTTAACCTATTCTCTTCACAGCCACCTTGTGGAGAGCAGTCCCACTTCTTGGCTCCTTTCTCAAAACAGATTCTGGGAGTTGCACATCAGTGATAGCAAGATGCCACCGCTGAATTGGAGCACCGCTGCTCCTTCACGGTGCGCCCCGAAAAGGTTCGTCTTCGTTCTTTGTTCTTCGTTCTTTCTGTTCGTCTTCGTTCTTTTTCTTCTTTTGTGCACCAACCAACATCATTGTCTTGTCGCTACTTCACCACCGGCGGGCACGGGTGGCGCCCCGCTCAAGGTCGGCAGCGCCTTCGCCATCAGCGTCGACGTCGACGGCATATCGCGCCAGCACGCCCGACTTGGGTGTCTTCTTCTGGGCCTCGTCGCTGTCGGTGTCGGAGGCGGCGGAGTCGGTGGTGGGTTCGTCCTCCGACAGCGGCGAGGGCGAGGTCGAGGTGCTGGGCAGGTGGGGCTTGATGAGGCCGTGGTCCTCGAGCTCGGCCAGCATGTAGTCCACCGCGTCATGCGTCGTCAAAAAGAAGTTGTCCACGCCCAGCTTTTTCGCCAATCCTGTGTTCGCACCGCACACCACCGCACGCACAGGCCGCACACACCGCAACACACACACACACACGCACACACAGGCCGCACACACCGCACACGCACGAGCATAAGTCAACAGAGAATTAAAAGGCCAAGGGCATTGGGGGTACCGGAGGCGTTCATGGTGTCGCGGACGCTGCCCTTGACGTTGGCCCACAGGAAGCGGATCTGTTTGGTCTTGTACTCCTGCACTAGGTCCTCGAGCAGATGAATCGACGTCGAGTCGAGCGTGTTCACACCTACGCCCATAAAGACCAGTAAGCCGCCCGTGCGTGTGCGGTCGCGCGTGCGCGTGCGGTGATGTGTGCGCGTCGTCTTACCGGTGGCGTCGAGAATGATGGCGTAGATCGTGTGCTTGCTCTTCAGCTCGTACTTGGTGAGCGTCTCTCTGAACCTAAAACAATACAAGACCGGCACGTTGAGCAAAACATAAAAGAAAATAAAATGGCAAGCTGCGGCCCTGATTCACGGTGTGTGGCCGCGCACCAATTGACATTGGCAAAGAACAGATTCGAATCGAAGCGAACGATCAGGATGCCCTTGTGCCTCAACGCTGAAGGGAACCTGTGCGCAACACGACACACCACCGCACACGACACACGACACGCGGCACACGACACGACACACGACACACGACACACGAGGGTCAGGAGAGGAGCACAGCGCGCCAGGCTCACTGTGTATTATACGAACCGTTTGATGTCCTTGTAGACGAGGGTTCCGGGCAAGCGGCCCAGACGCGCAAAATTGGGCTTGGCCGACTTAAAGATGAGCTGAATCAGCGACACGGCGATCGCCACCATCACGCCCAGCTCTGCTCACAACATAGAATTAGCACACTACACTTGGTGTGTGTCGTGTGTCGTGTGTCGTGTGTGTCGTGTGTGTCGTGTGTGTCGTGCGTGTCGTGTCGAACCTGGGCCGAGCAGGAGGGTCCCGAGGAAGACGATGAGCATTTGGGCGAGGTCCACCCTGTCACCGATCTTGAAGAGAAAGATCACCTCCTCGTAGTCGATCAGCAGCACCGCCGCCGACACCACGATCGATGCCAACACGAACAGGGGCGTGTAGCGGAATGCTGCGGGCGGGTACATGGTCAGGCGCGGGGGCCGTACGGCGAGGAATGCGGGGAATGCGGTGGTACCGGGGGTGAGGAAGAGCAGGGTGAGACTGATGAGTCCGGCGGTGAAGAGGGACGACAGCGGCGAACGGGAGCCCGCCTGGAAGTTGACCGCCGACCGCGACAAGCTGCCGGTCACCGGGACTGCAAATAACCACACGACCAAGCACTGGTGAGACATTGGCGCGCGTGTCGTGCCATTGTTTGCTGTGCGTGTGTGTGCGGTGGTGCGTGTGTGCGTGCGTGTGTGTGCGTGTGTGTGTGTGTGTGTGTGTGTGACTACGTACAGGCTTGGAAAAAGGCGCCGCCCAGATTGCAAACGCCCAGCGCGAGCAACTCTTGACCCACGCTGATGTGATACTGCCGTTTGGCTGCAAGGAAACGGACGATTAGCGCTCACCCAAGGCAGTGGTGAGAAAAAACAAGAACGAAAGGAATTTCGAACCGGCAAACTGCTTGGCGACGGATATGGACTCGATGAAGCCCAGCAAGGAGACCGTCGCGGCCGCTGGGAAGGCTGTCTTGATGTTGTCCCTGCGAGCGAAGAGAAGAGCTGAGGTCATGCACGACACACACGGCACACGCGACAGCACACAGACACAGACACACACACACACACGGCACGCCTGTATTTTATGGTACCAGCTGAGCGCGTGGACCCAGGAAGGCTCAGGTAGTCCATCGGGCAATGCGCCAACCTCCTTCAAGCCCAGCTGCGCACGCGTAGAAAGGCGTTTGAGATCAAGAAAATCATAAAATAAATAACTAATAAACCAAAGTAGTTTGAATTATTTGCTCATTTCGAAGCGTACCTTGGTGGACAGATCGAAGATCCAGTTGAGGAGCGTGGTGAGGATCAACAGCAAGAGCGAGGCGGGGACCCTGAGTCATCAAGAAGCACGCAAAGGGATCAGCTGAGACGACTTTCACGAAGGCTGCAACTCAGATATCATCAAGTACATGGCCTATACCGTCGGTGCAGATATCGCATGCAAAAGATCAATCCAACGCACATCAGCCCCAGAGCTGTGGTTGGTTGGGTTGGTTGTAGTTAGCGAATCCGGTATGTACGGATAATAAAATGATATATATTTATATAGAATATATATTTATACACACACACACGAGTTATGTCGTAGTACCAGTGGTCCAGCCGTGAATGTCGGAAGCCGAATTTGCAAAGGACTCAATGTATTCGATCAGCGTGTTCCCGGACATGCTGATCCGAAACAAGTGTTTGAGCTGCGAGCCCATGATGATGATCGCTGCGCCTGACGTGAACCCGCTCAACACCTGGTGTTGTGCGCGACCATGAACAATGTCAGTCCCACATTTCTTTTTCTTTCTTTCGCTTTCTTTCTTTTTGCGTGTGCGTAGCTGCAGACATACCGGATGAGAGAGAATGTTCTCGAGAATGAAGCCGACGTGCAGCAGTGATCCACATATCATCAGGACCCCACTAATGGCGGACACGAGCAGTGCGGCTTGGACATACTCGGGGGTCCCTTTCTGCCGCGCGCGCACGGAAAGAGCGCACGTCAGCAAAACAATGAACGGAAAATAGATTAAATTTCGATAAAATGACTAAAATAGTAGTGGTGGTGGTTGCCCGTGACTCACCTCGGCTATGGTACCAGCCGCTTCGGGTATGAGAAGTGAAACCATCGCGGTTGGACCCACCGACAGCTCAGCCGATGTACCAAAGAACTATCGTGTGTTGTGTTGCATTCGCCAAGTGTCAGCAACAGCTTGTAAGCGCATCACGGAGGCAAAGCATGCGAAAAGGAATCAGAAGTTCGGTGGTGGCAGCGTACGCAGTAGAGCGCCAAAGGAATGAGCGCAGAGTAGAGGCCGTAGATCGGAGGCAACTCAGCCACCAGCGCATATGACATGCCCTACATCCATTAAACAGAGTAAATATGCGTGTGCGGTCGTGCGTGTGCCATGCGTATGCCGTGCGTGTGTGTCGTGTGTGTGTCGTGTGTGTGTGTCGTGTATGTATTGCGTGTGTGCGTGTGCGTGTGATCGCACCTGAGGAATGAGCATGAAGCCGACGGTGATGGCGGCCAGGAGATCGCTTCGCAGATTCTCGAGCACATACCACAACCCCCGCTCCTCCGCCTCCTCCTCGTCGCCCTGCTGCCGCTTTTGCTGCTGCTGCTGGAGCGTCCAGGGCAGGTAGTACAGCGGGAACCACCGCAAAATGGGCAGCTTGCGCGCCACCGCCTCGAACGCGTTCGCGCGCGTGCATTGGGCGCGGGCCTTGGTGTAGACCCGCGCCGCGCGGCCCTTGCTCTGCTTGGAGCTCACCGCGCGAAAGTACTCGCTGTCGTAGAACGTGTTCTCCCGGGTCGTGGGCGTCAACGCCCCAGCTTCATCGTCATCACCGGTGCCGCCGCTTCCGCCGCCGCTGATGGTGATGGCATCGCCGCTGGTGGCCGTGCGCTGTGCGCGCAGCAGCGGGTACCTGGGTCCGACGGACTGGTCGACGTCCACCGTCGGGGTGGTGTTTTGCTTTGTTGGCGACGCGTCGGCCACCACCAATGCGGGCTCGTCGTTGATGGGCAGGTAGTGACTCCACGCGCCTCCATTCTTGGCATTCCTCCTCATCTTGAACCCGTCTGTCAGTCGCGGAGAGATCGCTTTCCCGCTGTCGTCTTCGTTCTTTTGCTTCTTCTTCTTCTTCTTCTTCGGCTGGTCTTCGGTCTCTTCGGCTTCGCTTTCGCTCTTGCCGGCGGCCGCGGTCGACTCGCGCTTGGACTCGCGCAGGTGCTCCCTGCGCCCCAGCTCGTGCCGCGTCGACAGTCGGCCCTGCAGTCGCTTGAACCCGTCGAGCAGCCGCAACACCTTGGTGCGCTCCACCTTGATGTAGTACGATCGCACGAACTCGTAGCACATGCACACGAGGTCGGCCTTGGCCTTTTCGATTTTGAGCTGAATCTCCACTGTATCGCTCACACCTGTGCGCGCGTGTGTGCGTGCGCGGTGGTGCGTGTGCGTGTGCGGTGCCGCGTGTGCGTTTAAATAAAATGCCTGAACATGTTCACGCAGCAAGACGAACCTTCGAGCGTGTAGTGGGTGCCATCTTTGATGAAGCGTTTGTAGGTGTTGAAGTTGTGTTCGAACAATTCCTCCTCGTCGGCTGTCATGTCTGTGTCGGCCAGGCGCAGCAGCTCCTGCAGTTCGTTCACTTCTGCATTTTATAGATTTATATTTATATTTATATTTGTTATAAACACCTCTACAAATCATGATTATAAGAATTGATTAGGAAGAGGCTGGGGTGGTACCGCGTTGAAGTCGTGGCCCCAGTGAAGAGATGGCTTCTTCGAGGAACGAATCTTCTCGCTCCATTTTGGTTCGCGATACGATTCAAGATTTTTGCGAGATTTGTTCTGTCACTCTCCGGAGAGAAACTCTATTTCGATCTAGATGGCGCCGTCAGCGGAGCGTTCACCATTCATCCAGATGGCCACAGTACGGGTCGAAGTTGTGCTTGCGGGCGTTTTACGAATATGAGATAACCTAACCTTTTAATATTATTTATATATGGTAAAAGTTGAGAGCTTTTCCCACGGCCGCTGCACTCCAGCAAAGGCGTGCGCGCTGAGGTGTGCGGCACGCACTCCATAATACCGGCGACACCGCACACCCTCCACCGAGCCATGAGCCACCCACAGCAGTTGGCCAAACCGAGTGAATGGTCGCCGACTGTTATAACACTTCCGCGCGAAAGGGGCACAGGGCAACAGCTTCTCTTTCCTCTCGCCTTCGGCTATGCGCGGCTTTGAGCTCCGCGAGGATGCAGCCCAGGCCACGAAATGTGCTGGCACGGCCTACCAACCCAGGAGCAACACAACTAACATATTTTACGCGGAGCAGGAATTTTTAGAATGTAACTGCGGCGCTGCTCCTCATCACACGGTGTACCCTCTGGTGCTACCTCTGGTAACGGTTCAAGCTTGCCGTTGGTCCCCCAATCTGCCCGCCAGCACAACAGCGCACCAACACCTCGCGGTTCAGTTTTCTTCGCTGTCGTTGGCGAGCAAGCAGTCGTTAGTGACCACAGACCAGCCTCCCCGAGCACAACCTTCGCGCTACGCTTACCCGTACGCACTTCGTCGTCTCCGCGTCTGTCGCAAGAAAGAACGAAAGCGAAGAAGAAAAACGACGAAGTAAAGAACGAAGACGAAGATGATGCACGAGTCGAGCATGGGAGGGTACAACAGCCGGAGCCCCCACGCGCTACGTAAGCGGGCAGCCACCCTCGAAGACTTGCACGCCATCTCCGACAGTGACCGCGCCAACGATTGGGTACACCCCTAATCTTCATCTTTCATCTTTTCGTAACCCCTGAGCTTGCCCTCACGTAAGTAAATATTTTTTCTGTTTTTGTCCTTTTCATTCTTTTATTAGAGGCAATATTACAATTCATTTTCAATATATCTTATTTTTGTTCGTTGTTGTCGGTGGCAACCAGGGACTGGGCAGTGCGCGCATACGGGCGAAGGAGCTCAAGTTCAGCCGCGACGACATCATCGCGCGCGGCCACCACGGCATCGTCTACAAGGCATTTTCTCCCTCTCGTGCAGCGTTGATCACCATCCAGTCCTTGTTGTTGACTCTGCTCGGCACCACACCACCGCACACGCACACACGCACACGCACACACGCACAGGGGTGCTGTCGGGGCTCGCCGGTGGCGATCAAGCTGCTGCGAAACCAGAACCTGAACCGCAAAGAGCTCGAGGCCCTCCAGCGCGAAGCCGAGATCATGCGGTAAACGCACCCCTCTCGCCGGGTTTCCTAATGACCATCCACAACTGACTACGATGAGTGTCGTGTGTGTCGTGTGTGTCGTGTGTGTCGTGTGTGTCGTGTGTGTCGTGTGTGTCGTGTGTGTCGTTGGACAGGTCCCTGCGGCATCCGAGCATCCTGCTGTTGATGGGAGTGTGCACGGAGCGCCGCAACCTGGCCATCGTCACCGAGTTCGTGGCGGGCCGTGATCTGGGCGCCATCATCCGCGATCGCGACGTCGACATGACCGTGCGCCAGAAGCTCAACATCGCCAAGGGCATCGCCCAAGGTTCGTGTCTCTATGCCGGTGTTGTGTTCCATGTGTGTGTTGCGTGCGTGTACAGTGCGTGCGTGTGCGTGTTGCGTGTGCCATGTAAGTGTTGTGTGTGTGGCGTGTGTCGCTAAATGTGGTTCCATGTGTTCGCAGGCATGACGTGGCTGCACTGCCTCCAGCCTGAGCCCATCATCCACCGCGACCTGAAGCCGGCCAACGTGCTGGTCACCAAGGACGGCAACGTCAAGGTGTGCGACTTCGGGCTCTCGTGCGTGCGCGAGAAGTTCGACCCCTCGGCGCCGCCCAAGGAGACCGTCTCCGGCACCGCCCTCTATCTCGTACTTTGGCCCCGCTCTTCTTTTTCGTTCTTTTTTTTTCGTTCTTCTTCTCTTTCGTTCTTTTTTGTTCTGCGTCGGCTAAACTTCTGCGATTTATTTAGTCGCCGGAGGTCATGGAAGGAGTGCCCTCGAGCGAAAAGTCAGACGTCTACGCCTTCGCAATTTTGCTTTGGGTACCACACACGACGGCACACGCACGCACACGAGCAAACGCACCTGCGCAGGTGAAGCTCACCCATGAGACTTGTGCAGGAGCTCTTTACGCGCGCCAAACCCTTCACTGAGTACAAATCGTCGATGGAGGTCTATGAGGCCGTCGTGGGTACGCACCTAGTCCCTGAGAATCCCATTCAAACGCCGTCACGCGAATCTAGAACCTGGACCGCACACATATCTCACACGCACCACCGCACACGCGTCATCGCACACGCGCCACCGCACACGCGCACGTCACAGGCGAGAATAAGAGGCCGCCACTCACGTCGGACGTACCCGATGCGGTGGCCGCCTTGTTGGAGGATTGTTGGCAGAGGGATCGGCTGAAGCGGTAACGCGCCTTCCATTCCTTTGAGGCCGTGTCGGCCGGTCACGCCACTGACACCACCCAGACCTTCGTTTGGGGAGATTCTGCAGCGATTGGACGACATTGTCGTCGATACCACGATTCCCGACCAGACCGCCCGGGCTTTCTGGAAGGAGCTGCGACCACAGGTAAAGTAGTACTCGCAATGATCATCACAACCAACGATTTGATGAATTCTCAGCATGATGGAATACATGGTGGAATTGTGGCAATCTTAGGATGGAATGCAGTATCCGTGGTCGGTGTCGTGGCGACGCTTCATGGAGGCCTACCACCGCTACTCCAAGTCCAACCTTCCGCTGCCGCTCTACCTCCACTCGGCGGAGGGCCGATGCGCGCGGCTCATTCTAGGTGCGCGCTACACATTGCAGCGCTTCTTTATCGCACGGGCGCTGGCTCGATGAATGAATGCTTACGTGTCGTGTGTTGTGTGTCGTGTGCGTGTGTTATTGTACAGCGGCCGCCACCGAAGATATGACGCGCAGCAAGAGAGACAAGGAATACAATGTCATGCTCGAAAGCTTCGGCCGATTCGTGCATCTGTTCGGCCCCTTCCGCCGCTCGATCCTGGTCGACGTACGCTCGCCGCTCCTCGTTTTCGCTTTTCGCTTTTCGCTTTCGCTTTCGTTCTCTTATCGTGTTGGGCTGTGCAGTTCGAGGCGCTGTGCAAGCGCGGGTGCTTCCACGGGTTGATCGAGGCCAAGGAGGCCGAGCGCCGGCTGGGCAACAAAAAGAAGAGAAAGAAGTTTCTCCTGCGCATGTCTGCGCGCGACCCCACCTGTCTCACCATCAGCCGAAGGGTACCCACATCCTTCCCAAAAGAACTATGTGCATTCCAGTTGAGCTCATTCACATTCTTTGTGGTTGGAATGTGATTGGAATGTGCGCGCGTTTGCAGCACAAGGGCGGGTTCAGGCACATGCGGGTGCAGAGAACGGCCCGTGGCTGGAATGTGCCGGTGGGCAAGGACATGCACTCCTTCGCCACCCTCGACGAATTCCTGGACTCGCCTCTCGCCCGAAAGTCTGGCAAGAGTGCGTTCCTCCCGCACACGCACACATGACCGCACACGCTGCACGTTGCACACTCTGTGTGTGCACGCACGACACGCACGACACACACGCACGCACACTAACACGCACACATGGCACGCGCAGAGGGTTTGGGGCTGAAGCGACCGTGCGTGCGGGACTCAGAGTTCGCGGCGGTGCACCGAGAGGGAGGCGACTCGGACCCCTACTACGACGAGGTCCCCTCCTCATTCGACGACCACGACGTCGACGACGACGAATACGTGGGACAGCTACTCGCCCACAGCAACGGCGGCGTCCGTCGATGACCCCCCCCCACACCGAACTAGTGTCATGCTGACGTCACCTTTTTTTTCCTGTGCTTGCGAACCGAAGAATACATTGCTATGCTTGCCCCCACTCACTCCCTCGGCCTGAACTTGACCCAGATGGTGTGCTCTGCGCGTGTCGGGACCACAACGAATAAACGAAAGAACGAAAGCGATGGTGTGAGTCGCACCCCACCAAAACGCGAAAGCGAGGGCCAAAGAGGGAAGGTAAGGAGTAGGGGGTACCGGGATTGGGAGTGCCGGCCTGCTTGCGGTAGTCGGCGTCCGACATGTCGCTCACCAGCTCGAATTGGCACGACCTGAGCACCAGCGAGAGCACCATCTTGATGACCACGTTCGCAAACCGCTCGCCCTAGAAGAAGACGACAATGATGGTGAAGGAGAGAGCTGGTGGTGAGAAACAAGAAAAGAAAGATAACATGATATTATTAATATGAAAGTGGTGGAGGGCGACGGTACGAGGCACTTGTGGCGGCCGAAGCCGAACTGGACGTAGTGCCGGTTGGCGACGAGGCTCTGCTTCCTTTCGGGATCGGCGAACCTCTCCGGGTCGTAGAGGCTCGGCTCCGGGTACACCTCGCTGTTGTGGTGCGACAGGAACGGCGACGACACTACCGTACGCCCTGAAATATTTGTTAATAAATAGTTTTTAATATATTAATATTAAATGCATTATTTTAAAATAATGACGCAAAAGTCAGAAATAAATAAAACAACGATATAATTACCAGATATTAAATAAATAAAATAGAAAATAAAGGGAGTACCTTTGGGGATGGTGAATTCGCGGCCGTCGGCGGAGGTGAAGGCGACGTCCTTCATGGCCTTGCGCACGAGCATGAGCATGCCGTAGCGACGAACCGTCTCCTTCATGCAGCTGTCCAGGTACTCGAGCTTGCTGATGAAGTTGGGCGCCAACGTCTCCGCCTCCTCGCCCATTTCCGCGATCAGCTGCGTCTGCTCGCGCAGTGCCTTGTCACTGCACACACACACACACACACACACACACGCACACAACCGCACACGCCACGCACGCAAGCACACGCACACACTCAGTGGCATCGGGCGAAAGGGAGGCAAGTCGTGAGTGTCCGCGTACGCCAGTGACTGGTTGTTGGCCCAATTAGCGAGTGTCCAGCCCGTTGTGCCAGCTGCAGCCAGCACAGGAGAGAGAGAAAGAAAAGGTGTAAACACACGCACACGACAACGCGAGGAGGAACGTGCGTGGCACGTACCAGTGTTGGTGTGCGCAGCGAACATGACCGCCAGGGCGTGCATGGCGAAGGTGTGGACGCTGTGGTTCTCCTTCTCCGCCGTCCACACCATTCCGATGTAGTCCGACGTTTCCTTTCCATTGGATTCCGCCGCAACCACACACACCAGCCAGCAAAATATATAAAATAAAATAACAATAATAAATAACAATATAGTGTTAATGTTTGATAACGCAAAAGAATAATATACATTTTAAAAAAATTGGACGCGTACCTGGTCCTCGGAGCGACTGTGGAGCACGTTGGAGATGATCTCGATGAGTCGCTTCCGCGCCTTTTCGTTGGCGCGCTTGGTCGCCGTCGGCAGGCTGGGGAACAGAATCGCGACTGTGTCCATAGCTGTCGTCGTCGTCGTCGGTGTCAGGGTTAGTACTCAACACACATGACGCACACGCACACACGCACACACGCACACACGACACTGTGAGAGGGGTACCGGAGAGTTCGAGCTGGTAGTAGATGGAGGCGATCTCCTCGGCGTGCGCGTGGTAGGCGTCGTCGCCCAGCACGCAGCGAATGTTGATGCTGGTGACCAGCTGCGACACCGACTTGAAGAGATCCACCTTGTCCTTCCCGCACCAGATCTTGATGTGCTTTCGCACCTCGTCGTTGATAAGCGAGTTGTAGAGGCTCAAGCGCTCATGTCTCATGAAGCCCTGGCGCATGAAAGTTAGACCACACACCGCACACACCGCACACCGCACACACCGCACGTGCACCCGAACCTTGGTGATGTATGGGCTGCTCTTGCTGGTCCACACGGGGTCCTCCGTGAAAGTTTCCGGCCCCAGCACGTTCTGCGCCACCGCTGCAACAGCACTGCGCGCGCACGCCGTGTTAGCCGGTCCGTCCCCAGTGTGTGTCTGTGCGTGCGTGCGGTGCGTGCGGTGCGTGCGGTGTGTGCGGTGTGTGCGGTGTGAAACCTGTTGAAGTCGAGGATGTCGTCGGTGGAATCAAAGAAGAGCCGGTTGCCCTCACGCCCGAGAATGAAAGTCATCTTATCGATCAGCAGGTCCAACGTAAACGCTTGGCCATACTAGATGAGGCCGCACGCACGCAACACGACACAACACGCGCACGCGCGGCACACAGCGGCACAGAGTACAGGTTCAGTGAACTGCTGGCGTTGAAGATGGGAGCTAACAAAAAGCAACAACTCTCAGCGGCAAACCTGCTTTTCGAGTCGCTGTAGGAAGGGGCGGGGGGTTGATGAGAATTCGATCAGGGGTCCAACGAGCGGCAAGCCCGACTCCACGCGCGGAGGCTCCTTCTCGTGCGGCTGTGTGGAGCAAATGGTGAGAGTTGGGCGAAATTGATGCTAATGTGATTTAAATCGAGATGGCACAAACAAATATCTTGTGGTAGGTACCGCATTGAGGCGGCGCACTAACAGAAGAACAAGGAGGCCCACAACCAGTGCGGCCAGCACCATTGCGACCGACATGGTTTCGTATCTGTGAGTTCTATCCGAGCGTCACAGCCAACATACTGCGTTTCGGGGGATGAGATGGTTGGCCGCCCATGTCCGATTAACCGCCACTCAGAAATCAATCGGGAGACTGAAATTGCAATAAAAAAAATGATTGCTGTAACCAAAAAACGCGTCTGCTGTCTCTGCTTCGGCCGAAGCATAGGCATCTCAAGTATGGCCCTACCCTTTCTTTGTCCTTGTCGTACCCCAGCTCTACGAATAACCTCATCCTCTCATTGGTCTCCCTTGTGGGTCCAATACGCCGACCGCTGCTTCTTTTCTGTCTCTCATACCTTCACCATGGCCCACACCACTTTCCTCGTCGTGTCCGTAGTGCTGCTTAGCGTGGTAGTCGCAAGCGCTGGGTCAGGGAGCCACCATGGCCATGGCCATCCCCCGCAGCATTCGCCCCGCGACTCGACCTGCAGCCGTCAGTACTGGACCCTGGAGGGCCTCAACGCCAACTGGGCCGGCAAGTACTTCTCGGGGGCCGACAACCGCACAGCTGTGTGCTCGGGGTCTGGCATCGTGTTCGACCCTGTCACCTACGCCGTGGTCGACACCTTCGCGCTGGCGCCCTTCGAGGTGTCCGATTACTACGACGAGGCCAAGGGCTGCTACGCCACGCTCGCCCTGGCGACGCACACGCTGCAGGAGGAGTACGGCAGGATCGAAGACACGACACGCACGTGTCTGGTGCAGTACTCGGTCGATAGTAATGGCACGATGGTGGAGGACACGACCATCACCGGCGAGCGCTTCAAGACGCCGTGGCCGCTCATCAACGGACGGCGTTGGGTGGAGCGCGGTACGGGCCGCATGACCAACCTTGAGTTCATCTTCTTTCACGGCCCGCGTACCGAGCTCGTGGAGAGCCTCTACTTGATGTCGGTCGACCCCGAGACCCAAGGCCCGACCCAGATGCTCATGGTCAAGTGTGTCACCGCACCTTGACACCGCGCACACGCACACGGCACACTTGGAGTGGTCATGTAAAATAAGATTAAAAACAACAGCATTTACTGGCCGTAAGTGGAGGTGGAGGTACGGGGAGGGATTGAGCGCAGATAGTCGGCAACGGCGGGGAAGGTAAGGTCGTCCACGCTCTGTCCCTGGTCGATCCTCTCTCGGATGAGGGTCGACGAGCAGTCCTCGATGTCTTCCGACTCCTCCACCATGAAGAAGTTGTCGAAGCGGTTCATCTTGGCCTTGAGTGACAATCGAGGGAGTGTGTCAGCTCGGAGTGACGCATGCCATGCGGGAGCCATAGAGAGCGCTCCTGTTCGGACTCGTGTCGGCCCTGGTTGAAGTCCTGGATCTGCTGAATTCGTTCCCTGAGTCTTTCCATGAACTCTGGCCGACCCACGCCGACGACGCCGAACCCCTC
Source organism: Acanthamoeba castellanii str. Neff (assembly GCF_000313135.1). NCBI lineage: Eukaryota > Discosea > Longamoebia > Acanthamoebidae > Acanthamoeba > Acanthamoeba castellanii. The sequence goes on from NW_004457598.1 coordinate 255,895, forward strand.
CGCGCCCAAGAACAAGCGACAGCTGCGAGGAGGGACCAAATCAGATGGGAAAACTCAAGTTAGCTGTGCTGGGAGCATGTGAGTGTGTAGACAACGTGGCCGAGTGGTTAAGGCGGTAGACTCGAAATCTACTGGGGTCTCCCCGCGCAGGTTCAAATCCTGCCGTTGTCGGCCTAATCTTTTTCCCTGTTGTTGTAGCGGGTGTGCGTACCGGTAAACCAGATCTGCACCGCAGAGGAAGAAGCAACGCCAGCGGTACTGGGGCATCTGTTGGTTGAGATACTCCTGGATGTTTTGGGTCACCTGCCCCACAAAAAAAGTTGGCTTATTGTATCTGATGAAGCAGGCATGAATGAAGAACTACCAGGTACCTGGTCAAAGGACACGAAGTGCGGCTGAGAGCACTCCCAAGACGACACTGCCAGCCACTCTGAATCGGCCACAGCCAGTTCGCACATCTTAACTCTGCACTCGCGCCACCCGGCCCCGACCGAACGCAAACATCAGAAAAGCGTGATTCGTTGGACGGTATGGAGTTGGTACCGGTCCAAACCGGAGATGTAGCGCTCGCCCAGCTTGGCCTGAACGTGCACGTCGTGACTGGGCGACAAGAAGCCGCCGACCACGTTCTGTTTTGTTGTTTGTAGAACGTTATTGGTGTACTGTGCGGCACCACGCACATCGGGCCAGGCCGTACCAATCCATTGCTGACCAGGTGTGCCCGCGCAATGTCGAACATGCGCACATGCATCTTGTGCACAGGACAGAAGCTGCCCGTCGCCACCAGCACCACTCGCTCCTCCTGGAGACATGACATATTTGAGTTTGTACAACATCGCTGTAGTATGGCCTGGTGAATATTATTTGTTATTTGCACCTTTTCGTCTTCTTCTTGGCTGTCTGCCCCTGGTGCTGGTGTTGACAGTTTCTGCAGCTTGTGGAGGGGGGTGTACTCAGCTCCGTTGGGCACCGGTGCGGGTTGTTCTGTTTCCTGCACCTGCCGCCTCACAATAACTGACCTTGACGACTGCGACTGGCCCATACCTCTCTTGCTCCCGCTCGTCTTTGATGTGTTCTGTACGTTCTTAACAGCTTTGTCTCTTTTTTCAAAGAGCGTGAATGAATATCGCAGAATTAAATTGGGCCAGTTGTGTATTTATCAATTTTTGCCACCAGTAAAATAAATCACTATTCCACAAAGGTTTATCAAGAAGCGGCAGAGTAGGCGGTGGCCGATTCGTCGTCCTGCTGTTGGACGGGCAAGTAGTGGCACTTGAAGATGTGCTTGCTCACCTTGTCCGGATTGTCCTTCACGTACCGCAGCGCATCAAACTGTTGATTGTCGACAGGGCGCGTGAGGGTGTGTGCATGTGCGGTGCGGAAGAGAGAGGGAGAGGCGTACGTTGTCGGCGAAGACGTGGGAGAGGTCTAGAGTACAGGAGCGCGCCTTCCGCACGTAGCTGGGATCGGCCCGCTTGGGATCGACGGCGCCCTCCTCGACAAGTTGCTCCAGGGTCACCGTCGCTGTCTGGATCATGAACTTGTCCTTGCACTCTTGCATCTGCTCCAGCGCCTCCTTTGAAAGCTGACGAGCAAGAACTGCTCCCGTGTGAGTGTGCGGTGGCACGCGTGCGGTGTTGCGTGTGCGGTGGAGAGTGCGTGTACGCGATCATTGTGAGCAATTGGGCAACAGCCTCGGCAGGAGACCTAGAGGCCCAGAAGGAAGAGGCAGACGCACTGGAGACGGTCAAGACTTGTCTGGGCAGGAGTATCCCGTGGGTGGGCTTCACTACGTAGTCCTTGGGCTTGGTGACCTGAAAACACACACACACACACACACACACACACACACACACACACACACACACACACACGCACACGTGCGTGTGAGGCCTCCCGAAGCCGGCGACAGCAAGAAGTGAGAGCTGCTGCCACTTACCATGACTCGGAAGAGGGTGACGGCCGAGCGTGTGCTGTTCCGCATGTAGAGCCGCGTGTGGACTGTTTGGGCGGAAGGCGTGGGGAAGTAGAGTCCGTGCGCCGGTGCGGGATAGAAGTCGAGGCGCGGGTGTCGCCCGAGGGACCGCCGGAAGAACCGCTTCCAGCTCTCCGTCGAGTCCTTCTCGCGCTTGAGTGCGGCCTGCTGCGACTGCTGGACCGTCGTCAGGGAGTCACGCTCGTGTCGTGTGCGTCGTGTGTGTCATGTTGCGCTTGGCAAGTACCTCTTCTTGTGGTGCGCCCGGGCAGAAGGTGAAGAACTGATAGACGAGGCGCTTCCATAGGTAGTCCTCGTGCATGTCTGTGATCATCTTCCAGGTCTTGCACACCTGCGATGCGAGTGGAACGATTATGTGATGTGATGTGATGTGATGTGCTGTGCTGTGGCTGCGATTTGAGCACAGTACCTCAGATGCGGTGGCGAGGGAGCACTCGTCGAGGTGGGAAAAGATGAGGACGATGAGCTCAGGCGAGAAGATGGAGAAGAGAGATTCTTCATCGGCGCGTAGCGTCTGGACAATGCGCCACTCCTGTGGTGTGTGTTGGAGCGGAGTGAGAGAAGATGAACAATAGACAAGGCAAATGGATGTGCAACCTTATACTTCTTCACCAGATCTTTTCCTCCCTCGCCCTGGAGAAAAACGTAAAAATTGTTTGTCTCCTTCTTGAGCTCTTCTATCACACGCTGCAAGATGTGCAGATTTTGTCCATCCTGCTTGGCGTCCATCGCTCAACAATGATTATTTTATATCTTTTTTCGTCCCAATTCTATATTAACAACAAGTACAGAGAACTGAATTGGGCTGACGCTGCCAAGTGCAGTTTAGGGTTATTCACATTTGAGGGTGCATAGACCAGGTCACTCATCCTTTTAGCAAAGCAGCAGCAACACTCTGTTCCACTGGCTTGGTGTCACCAGTTCTTGTCATGGTTAGTGTTTTATGCCCATGTTGTAAAACAACACCTTTACCTCTGTACCCAAGCAGCTTTGGCAGGGAGTGCAATCAATTACACTGGGGGGGGGAGGCATCTTAGCTTGAATTGTTGAGAGTAATGGGATTGAGGTATCATATTTGTTTAGGTTGTTGCCAGAGCATCTTCCCATCTTTCCCTCCTTTGTCAGTGTGTGGATTACACCACATAGTGTGAATACCCAGGAACCAGTTCCAAGGTGCCCAGCTTTCCTCCTTACCCTAATGCACTTTGAGGACGCAGAGTTAGAAAATTGAAGTCTGGTTTGGGCTTCCTCATCTTCCTCCTCACCATTGTGCTGGCCTCTATTGCCAACAGCTGACAACAGTGAAAAAAAACATATTTCAGAACCACAGTTTGATTAAGGTTACAGATTAATTCTCCAATGAGGCTGGTATGTATTACAACATTGGCATGTTTTTTCTTTAACTGCATCTGAGTTATTACTGACCAAGGTCTGGTGCTCCACAGTTCTTACCTGATATTCAGTTCAATGTTGCCCTGGGTCTGTGGGATGCTGTGCAGTGATTCTGGGAGGATACCCATGAGGACATGGGAATGAGACTGGTTATCACAACAATGCTGTCTGCGCTTATACAGGGAAGAGTACCAGCTGTTCATCATCAGTGATCCCAAAGCCCACAGTTGAAACCTCCCCTGGCGAAGAAATGGCTACTAGAACAAATAGCTTCACTACAACTTGAGCCAAACTATGGTGTGGCGCTCCGGCTGGCTCGGGGGACCACCACATTGTCAAGGAGGGGCGTCTTGTCATAGCACGACTCGTCATCAGTGTCCGCCCCTGCTGCGCTCGTGCACCGCTGCGTACTCCGAGTCCTTTGAGCACACCTTCTGCAAGCCCAGCCCACCTTGCCACGCGCACGACACAACACACGACACACACGATAGGAATTGAGTTGGACCTTGCCAAGGTGTGGGGTCGCGCTTTGGGCTTGACGTACTCTTGCCGGACTTGGTGGCTTGTGGCGAGTCAAGAAAGGCGAGGAGGTCGGGGAAGCAGTGGACGTCCTTGCCCACCTGTACGTTGAATCCGCTCTCGGTGCGCAGCACTCGCAAGTGTCGCGCCTTGCCCTTGTCCTGCCGCCGCCCAACAGCCCGCGCGGCCCCGCCGCCAGGTATGAGTGAGCAGTCGACAACGAAGAAAACGAAGAAAACGGAAAAGAAGACAGCTTGCATACCTCGCGACTGATGGTGACACAGGAAGGGTCCTTCGCGGACAGCCGCAGAATGAATCCCTTTTTCTTGGAGGCCAGCCGTCGCTCGGCTTCCTTTGCTTCTATCGTGCCGTGGAAGCACCTGTGCAAGAAAAACGATCACAATCACAATCGATGGTTCGTTTTTTGGCTTGGTGAGGGTTTGATTAGGGTTGGTTGGTTGTGTACCCTGTCTTGCAAAGCTCAGAGAACTGACAGAAGTGTTGGGTTGAATGGAAGGAATGCATGGAATGATCGTTAAAAAGTTGAGAAGAGCAGGGCAGGCTGCGATTGGGTAGTCCACCGTACCTTTGTGAGGATGATAGGCCGAAAGGGGCCGAAGAGGTGCGTGAATCGGCCGAAGCTCTCGAGCAACACGGTCCACTCCTGTCTGTCCCGGCTCCTCGTCATGTCTTCGTTTTGCACAGCTGAGGAATCGACCCCCCGCCCAAACCACGAGAACCGCATGACACGTCAGCATCGCAGTGTGAGCTCACCACCGCCTTGGAGGGTGGAGAGGCAAACCGAGGAGGAGCTGGGCGCATTTGGCTTCGGGCGTCTGGGCGTAGAGCTTGAGGGGAAGCTTGGGCTTGGCGTAGCGGTGGAACGCCTCCAGGAACCGGTCCCAGGTCACAGCCCACGGGTAGTGCTGCCCGTCCAGCGTACGATGTGAAGGCGGTGAAGTGGAGTGTACATTCCTAGTGAGCCAAGGGATGGGGTGAGGAATGCGTGGTATGGAATGCACTCCACATACCTTGGGTCGCAGCTCCCGCCAAAAGGTGCGAGCCGAGGAGTGTGACAGGGACAGGTCCACCACGACGCCGTCGAGGCGCATCAGCACCTCCGCAAAGCACGGCCGCGCGTCGCGGTCGTGATGCCAGCACTCGCGCAGTAGCTCCGCCACCGCCTCCGGCACAGCGTCAATGAGCGCCGGCCTCTGCTTCCCGTCTGTGCACACACACCACCCACATCAGCGTGTGGATTTCCAAAAGGCCAAGGCCAGTAGTAGCAGTAGTAGTACGAACCCACAACCGCGTGATGCAGCTTCTTGATGCTGTCGATTTCCTTGAAGGGCTTCACGCGCGTGAACAGCTCCTGTTCATTCATTTTAGAGTTTGAATACAAATCTGGTGAGCCAGACGTTTGGCGCGAAGTGAATGACCCAAACGAGAGTGTGTACCGACAAAAGTACGGCGTAGGCGTAGATGTCCGACTTCTCGCTCGCCGGCATACCCTCGAGCACTTCCGGGGCCTTGTCATAGTAAAATGAGCAAACAAAGCTTGGGCCGCGAGGCCGATGAAGGCATGCGTACGAGATAGATGGCGGTGCCGGTGACAGTGTCCTTGGGCGGCGCGTCGGGGTCGTAGGTCTCCTTGACGCACGACAGACCGAAGTCGCAGACCTTCACGTTGCCCTCGGGCGTCACCTGAACGCAACAATCCAACCACACACCATTGAGGTCAGGTCGCTCGTTCATCCACTTAGTCACAAAGGAAGGCATCATCATGTCCAGACGTACCAGGACGTTGGCCGGCTTGAGGTCGCGGTGTATGATCGGGTCCGGCTGCAAGCAGTGCAACCAGTTCATGCCTTTGGGGAGAGCGTGAATACAAAAAATATATATATTATAATATTAGTATAAAAGTGGCTGGGCTGAAACCTTGGGCGATGCCCTTGGCGATGTTGAGCTTCTGGCGGATGCTCATCTCGACCGCGGGGTCGTGGATTATCGCGTTCAGGTCGCGCCCGGCCACGAATTCGGTGACGATCGCCAATTTACTCTTCTCCGAGCACACGCCCATCAGCAGCAGAATGCTGGGGTGCCTCAGCGCTCTGCGACGCCACGACACGCCACGACCCCACACACGACATTCATCATCATCAGTTGATTGCGACGATCAAGTCTATCATAGATCGGGCGAGGAGTCGGCGAACCGCATGATGTCGGCTTCGCGCTGCAGAGACTCGATCTGGCTCTCGTCCATTCCATTTCGGTTGCCCAGCACTTTGATGGCCACCTGCGACCCTCGGCACATTCCCTGGGCACGCGCTGTAGTCAGTGGTGGTGGTTGGGGGGGGGATGAAGGTGCGGTGCTCAATACCTTGTAGACGGTGCCGTGGTGCCCCTGAGCGATGACCTCGTCCTTGCTGTAGTGCAGCTCTTCGGGCCGGATGGCGCCGTTTTCCCATCCCTGCCGCCGACAAACAAAAGTTGTGGCATCATCAGAACAAACTAACCCTAAACTCAGTAACTGTGTGAACTTGGTCACCACGTGAACGGACCGTGAAAAAGAATGAAGAGGACACGGCAAGGAAGAACGAAGAGGGAGGAAAGAGGGGAGTACTTGCCAAAGACTGGTCGGGTGTCTTGTTCAGAGAGCAGTTGGGTCAGGGTCTTGACCCCGCTGTCCAGAAAGAATTGCCTCTTCTCGGCGAGCGTTGCCATCTTTTGCTGTGCGGGTGCTACTTGAACTGTTCAAGCGTTTGCTTTGGTGTGTTGTTGTTGGTTGTGGGGCTGTGTCTCTATTTGAACTGCGCAGCGAGCTTGGGGGTGTGGTCGACAATGTTGTGCACCCGGTTGCGCCAGTCTCCTGCTAAACGAATCAACTCCGCTTCGCCTGGCAATGGTTTAGCTCGGCCACAGACGGAGCGCAAGCAAAACGCAAAACCGGCACTGCCGGTGCGCATCCAGACGGTGAAAAATACAGATAAGCGAAACAGAACCCGGAAGGAGGGGGTAGAGGGGTTCAGGCGTCGATGCTGAGCTCGTCCAGGCTTTTCGAGACGTGGAGCAGGGGCGAGGGCTCGTAGTTGGAGCGGTCGAGCGGCACGTCGTGGTGTACGGCAGCGAAGGGCGAATCCTTGTTGCACACCTTTGTGAGGTGCAGGCCGCCTTGTTATTGGGTGAAAGAAAAGAAAAACGTCAGCACACACGATGCGACACGCGACACGCAACACACAACACGCAACACACACGTACCCTTTTTGGTGCGCTCCTTGGCCTGGGGCGACATGAGGAAGTCGATGAGCGACGGGAAGCTGTAGACCTCCTTCCCGATCTGCACGTTGAAGCCGTTGGGCTTCTTGGCGATTCTCTGGTGCTTGTAGCCTTCGGCCGTCTTCCGGCTGATGGTCACGCAGGTGTCGTTGTTCGCCGACACCCGCAGGAGGAAGCCCTTCTTCATGCTCGCCAGCCGGCGCTCGGCCTCCTTGGAGTCGATCAGACCGTGGAAGCACCCAGCCTTGCACAGCTCGTCGAACTGGTACATGTAGACACGTTAAAAAAATGAAGAGCGAAGAGTAAAGAACGAAGAACGAAGCGAAGAGAAAAAGAACGAAGAAGAACGAAGGTGCGTACATCGCTGAGGATGGTGGGTCGGAGCGGGCCGAAAATGTGAAGGAAGCGAGCGTAGCTCTCAAGAGTAACGGCGAACCTCTTGTTGGTGTCGCTCGTCGTGATGTCCTTGCTCGCCACCGCTGCATCGAAGAAGGTGAGTCCGTGCGCTGGCGTGGTGTGCGTGTGCGGTGGTGCGTGTGCACGGTGCAGGGAGAGAGTGTTACCGAGAATGAGCTTGGCGCACTGAATCATGGTGGAGTCGGGCGAGAGGGCGGTGGGCTTCATGTTCATGTGCTCTCCGAATGCCAGGATGAAGTTGTCCCACTCCACCATCCACGGCAGATGCTCGGCATCCTGCAGCGCAAACCGATGAATGCGCCGTCAGCCCAATGTGCCAAGAATCGCGATGCATTCCAAACATTCGCCGCCGCATTGGGCCTCTGGCCGCGCGCAACAGGGAAACAGAGGGCGTGCGCGTACGAGTGTGTGAAGCCGCTTCCAGAGCACACGGCCGGCCACGTCCCGGATGGTGTTATCGACAATGATGTCGTCCCAGCGGGTCAGGATCTCGGCGAAGCTCGGCCTGGCGTAGCGGTCCTTGAGCCAGCAGTCGCGGATGAGCTTGACCACGTTGTCGGGAACGCCTTCGGGAATGGGCGGCCGCTCGTCGCGATCTGTGTTCCCATCCACGATGTGAGGAATGTCGTGGAATGTGTGACAATGATGGTGGCGATGGGGTAGTACCGACGACGGTCTCACAGAAGAGCTGGAAGGAGTTCATGTGCGCGAATGGCTTGCCCTGGCGCGCAAAGAGCTCCTATCGGGTTGAATCGAGAGAGAAAAGGAACAGGAATGCAAACGTTTAAGTCAAAGAATGTCGCAGTCATCAAACAAAACAGAGCGTGTGAGGAAAGTGTGGTACCCAGAGAAGCATGCCGTACGCGTACACGTCGGATTTCTCGCTCGCGGGAATACCGCACAAAATCTCCGGCGCCTGTACCAAACGTTAGTGTGTGCAATGGTGCGTGTGCGGTGCGTGCAGTGAGTGAGGCATGGTACCATGTAGACCGGAGTGCCGACGGCCTTGTCTTTGAGGGGACCCTTGGGGTCGAACTTCTCCTTGGCACACGACAGACCAAAGTCGCACACCTTCACGTTGCCCTCGCGTGTGATCTGTCGAGTGTCGTGTCGTTGGTTGTGTTGTGTTGTGCGTTGTGTGGTTGTTGTTGTGTGGTCAGCCAAAACGCGCTCGAGCGTACAGCGAGAGAATAGGGGTGCCAAGAAGAAAATGTTGGCAAAAAACTATGTACCAACACGTTAGGGGGCTTGAGATCGCGGTGAATGATAGGCTCGGGCTTCAGGCAGTGCAGCCAATTCATTCCTGATTGGTGCACGCACGACATACATGTTGGAAAACAGGTTAACATTTCGGAGATAAACGCCCAACACCGGGAACAAGAATAAGAAACCAGAACAGATAACAAGGAACAAGTTGAGGACGCGAGGGTGGCGAATGTGCGTGTGCGTGCGTGTGTGTCGTGTGTGTCGTGTGTGTCGTGTGCGTGCGTGTGTGTCGTGTGTGTGTCGTGTGTGTGTGTGTGTACCCTGAGCAATGCCCTTGGCGATGTGGAAGCGCTGTCGGTTGGAGATGGGGATGGAGCGGTCGTGGACGATCGAACCGAGGTCGCGACCCTCGACGTATTCCATGACGACGGCGAGGTTGTCCTTCTCCGTGCACACGCCCATGAGCAACAGAATGCACGGATGCCGCAGCGCCCTGTTGTTGAAGAGTTTGTGGTTGTGGTTGTGGTTGTGGTTGTGGTTACAGAGCGGCAGCTGTGTGTGATTGGAAACAGGGGCGGCGGCGTACTTCATGATTTCGACTTCTCGCTTGAGCTCCTCGATCTTCTGCTGGGTGAGCTGCTGGTTGTGCAGCACCTTGATCGCCACGGGATAGCCTCTGCATCGGCCCTACACCCGAAAACGATAAGTGCCAATTCATGTTTTTTTTAAAAAAGTGACTTGTATTATTTATTTGTCTATTATTATTTATTTTATCTTCTACACTCATATTTTATTCTTATGCTTACTCGAACGGGAAGAGGGTAGAAGAAGAGAGACGAGACGAGTGGTGGTTACCTTGTAGACGGTGCCGTAGTTGCCACGAGCGATTTCATCTTCCCTCCTGTACTCGAGCTCAGAAGCTCGAATCAGCGTGCTGCCCGTTTCCTGTGAGGTTAAAAAAGAAATGGGACGATTAGATGACAACACAATGCAAATCATGAATTAAAATTTATATTGCGCAATCAGCGGCTCTCTTAGGGATCATGCAAAGTTGCAAAAGCATCTTCTCCCTTTCGGAGATGGACATTGAATGGATGGATACCAAGACAAAGTCGCAATTCTCGGGGGAACAAACACAAATGCAAGTGATGCTGTCGTACCCACTCTCTTTGTTTGCGACGGTCCTCTTCCTGATTGCGGCGTTGTTTGTTGAGGCGAGTCACGGTGGCCCGTTCATCTTCGCTGTCGTCGAAGAAGGGCTCGGCATCCGCCGTTTTGTTCTGGTAGTCCATCTCTGCGTTGAGCTGGGGTGCTGACGATGCCTTCTTCCTCTTGCCCAGCGTTGGCGATGTCACTTGTCTCGCGGCCTCCAGCCTGTCACACACCTCCTTTGGGTCGCGCACAGTCACGTTGTGGTCCGTTTATGTTGTCGCCCCCTGTGCGCACTCTTCTCCGCGTTGTGGGCCGAAGCTTCTCTCTTTTCGTTTTATTTGTTTCAATTAATAAAACATTACTAAAATTAATTCGAATTCTTGCAATTCTTGGCCGAGGAAGAAGAGGAAGGTGCGTGGCTGGTGGTTGTTGAGGAACTGGTCTTAGTAGGGAGGCTGGCTCTTGCTGGGTCCGCTCATGAGCTTGGAGAGCTGGTCCTCGAGATCGGCCGCGTCGACGTAGCTGGAGCTCTCCTCGGGCACCTCCATGTGCACCCTGGCGTACTCCGAGTCCTTGGAGCAGATCTTCTTCAGGTGGAGGCCGCCCTTCTTGGTGCGCTCGCGCGCCTGCGGCGAGTCGAGGAAGTCGAGCACCGTGGTGAAGGAGAAGATGTCCTTCCCGATCTGCACGTTGTAGCCGTCGTCCTTCCTGAGAACCCTCTGATGCTGGAAGACGCCGTTGACCTTCCTGCTGATGGTGATGCAGGCGTCCTTCGACGACAGACGCAGCAGGTAGCCCTTCTTCAGCGCCGCTAACCGCCTCTCGGCCTCCTTGGCCTCAATCATTCCATGCCAGCACCTACATGTGTCGAATCGTGTCGAGTAGAGTCGTGTCGTCGATGAGTTACTACGACGAGTTACATCAACCATTGGGGCGGGGGAAACGTACCCTCGCTTGCAGATCTCGTCGAACTCGGCGAGGATGGTGGACCGCAGAGGGCCGAACACCTTGAGGAACCTCGCAAAGCTCTCGCAGGTGACGACGTACTTCTTGTTGCTGTCGCCCGCCGTCTGGTCCTTGTCCTCCTCCGCTGGGTTGTTGACACAATGGCGCTCTCTTCAGTACATTGCAATGGCGATGATGGTTCGCGCGACACCTAGCACTCAATAGGGGATTTCGGGGGCATACCGAGAGCCAACTTGGCGCACTTGTAGGTGGTGGTCTCGGGTCCCAGGGTCGACGGGTTCAGGCTGTAGTACTGGCAAAAGGCCAGCGCGAAGTTGTCCCAATCCACTACCCACGGGTAGTGGGCCGTCGACTATAGGAAAAGGAAAAGGAAAGAAATGGGCGATGAGCGAAACACACGGCACTCGAGAGGGAGAAGGAGAGAGTCATACCTCCTTCCGCCTCAGACGCTTGTAGAGCGCGCGGCCCTCGAGGTCCTTGACGACGTTGTCCACGACAATGTCGTCCAACCGATCGAGGATCTCGGAGAAGCTGGGCCTGAAGTGTCTGTCCGGGTGCCAGCAGTCCTTGATCAGTTTTCGGATGTTGCTGGGGATATCTTCGGTCATCGGGGGCCTCTCGTGTCTGGCGCGAGTGCAACACGGAACACGGATAACGTCAGCGTTGGTGGCGAATCCAAAGATCACATGTGGTGTGTGTGGGTGGTGTGCGCGTGTGCGTGCGCGTGCTCGCTCGCTCATGGCTATGGGAAGGGCACCGGTCGATGACGGCGTCGCAGAAAGCATCGAAAGTAGGAATCTCACTGAACGGCCTGCCCTTTCGCATGAACAGCTCCCAGAGCAGCACGGCGTAGGCGTAGACGTCTGACTTCTCGCTCGATGGCACACCGCACAGGATTTCGGGGGCCTTGTCGCGTAGAGAGCAACACGAATACATGTCAACATCGATGCCACGAACAACTCGATCGAAGGCGAGGGCACAGCATGGTACCATGTAGACGGGGGTGCCGACGGCCTTGTCCTTGGGTGGCGCCTTGGGGTCGAACCTCTCCTTGACACACGACAGACCGAAATCGCACACCTTCACGTTGCCCTCCTTGGTCACCAGGATGTTGGCCGGCTTGAGGTCGCGGTGAATGATGGGCTCGGGCTTCAGGCAGTGCAACCAGTTCATTCCTGATAGATGATGGCGATGATGACGGTGATGATGATGAAGCGGAAGAAGAGGAATGAGGGTGAGCGTCAATGCGCGCGAAAGTTGTAGGCGGAATGTTGATGGCGAGGGTGCGTGGGTGTACCCTGAGCGATGCCCTTGGCGATGTGGAGCTTCTGCTTGGTGGAGATATCGACGGAGCGGTCGTGGACGATGGTGCCAAGGTCGCGACCCTCGACATACTCCATGACGACGGCGAGGTTGTCCTTCTCCGTGCACACGCCCATGAGCAACAGGATGCACGGATGCCGCAGCGCCCTGTTATTGAAGAGATTCGGGAAATGAGGAGACGTGAGATGGTGCATTGAGACAAAAACCGATTGAGCAACTACGCGTTTCGATGTTGGGGCCAGGAATGGCGTACTTCATGATTTCGACTTCTCGCTTGAGCTCCTCGATCTTCTGCTGGGTGAGCTGCTGGTTGTGCAGCACCTTGATCGCCACGGGGAAGCCTCTGCACCGCCCCTTGTAGACCGTACCGTAGTTGCCCCTCGCGATCTCGTCATCTCTTCGGTACTCGAGCTCGGATGCCCTGATGAGGGTGCTTCCGGTCTCCTGCAGATGAGAAGGGGTGAGCACAAAATGCAATGCGCTACACAAATTATGGAGCAATGCGAGTTCCCAAGCGAATGAAGGGGTAAATCACGTTGCCCCAGTGCCGAACGGTCACCCCAGATTACAAACGAACGCTGTACCCATTCTCTATGAATCTTGGCAGCCTCCTGGTCTCCCTTCTTGAGGAGTTGCAGTCTCTCGAGCGACGTTTTTCTTTCCATTATTGTTTTGCAATTATTTGCGATTGACCCGCTTGTTTGAAGCCGAACGAATCCCTTCTGCTGACACGCGGCGCGATGGTTCTATCTTCTTCGATCGAGAGGTCTCTTGAAAGATGAGAAAATTGTCGCTTTCCTCCAAAGGCGCGTCGTTCCCTTCTTGTTTCTTCTTCGACTCTGCCGCCACCTTCGCGTGGCTTTGCTGGCGTGCAGCTCAGCTAATTAATTTGTGGTCGACAACAATTGAACATAATGTTGTTCTGCTCGATCTCGGCCGAGGTGGTACCAGCACTGACTGGCTATCTCAGTGAGAAGTGGTCGACACAACCTAGACTTCCACTTTTATAGCGCCACACCTCAACAAGGTGGGAAGTCGAACATGCTTGTACTATGTATCTGTATGCTGTAGGTGATGAAGATGAAGCTGCTCCGGCGATCGCCCAGTCGGCCGAGCGTACAGAGAGCACTCAACAAGGAAAGACGCGTCTGTTTATTCACCACGCAGGGTGCTTATGCACTCAGTTGAGCTTGCGGTTAGCTGTGGAGTCATAGTTGAGAGGGTTGTTAAAGGTGTGCTTCTGGATGGCGTGCATGACTTCGTTGTCGAGCTCGGCCGGCGTCTCGACCTTCTTCGTGAGATACAGGAAGAGATCGGGATCGATGCAGTCCAGGATTTGCTCGAACTGGGCGAGTTGCGTTTCATTCATGGCTTCAAGATTTTGGATCGCGAAGGAGCCGAGGATGAGGTCCGTCTCGAGCATGCCCCTCTCCTTGCTTCTGAAGAGGAGGCGCTTTCGGCGCGAGTCCAGCTGGCTGTACTTTACATCGTCGTAGGTAGGCAGCTGATTCGTGAAATTGGGCGAAGATGATGAAGATGCAGACGATGTAGAGAGCAATCTCGCCGATGTCGGCAAAATCAGCCCTCGCGACACGGGTGCAAACCTGACGGCACTGATAATGTGGGCTGATGCGACGCTGCTCCTTCTCATCTTCGCTGCTCGTTGGGAAAAAATGACTGATTAGAAACGAATCGCAGCCCGCGCAAATTCGAGCAACTCTTGGCGTTTGCCTGACGTCATCATGACACGTGATGCTGACATCAGCACATTCCATACACATTCCAGCACTAGCTCAGGTTCGTTTTGATTGGTTCGATGTGTGAAACCGCGGAGCTACGTCCTCGGCAACAGGACGTCGTCCCCTCCAACCGTTCGGTCCCCAACGACGAGCGAGGACACGCAGACAACTAAACATCTGACGAAAATCAATCCATCGAGGGAGGAACGCGAACTCGTTGTCGTCGGCTCGTCCTTCGCTCTTCTGCGGCCTGCAGAGAAGTAATCAAAAAAAGAACGAAAGAGAAAAGAACGAAAGAGAAGAGAGAACAAAGGCCATGAACTCCTATGAAGAGCTGGCGGTGTCCCAGCCGGTGACCAAGATGAAGGTCGAGGTGGAGAAACACATCGGGCAGGCCAGCGCCCAACACACGCCCGCGCGAAGCCGCGCCCTCGAGCAGAAGGAAGAGATTTTTTCAAAGGAGATCAAGGGCATCATCCAACGGCTCGAGGAGCAGGAGCGCCTGAACGCCGCGGAGGGGGCTGCTGCGGGTGTTCCCTCTCCTTCCCTCGCTTCATCCAAGAGCGGGTCTGGTGTAGCTAGGGAGAAGAGGCTCGGGGATCAAATCTCGTTCACCGACGTCTCCTTCCTCTGTACTGAAATGCCCAAAGGTGCCCCCTCCTCCTCTCCTTCTCCTTGCTCCTTCGTTCTTCTTCTCCCCTTGTCGCTTTCGTTCTTTCATTTTTATTTCATTTGATTCGTCTTTTTTTTTAAAAAAAGTTCAAAAATACTAAATATTAATTTCTTGACGCTGGCCAGGGTCGGTGTTGTCGCTGGTCAAGGCGTGGAACAGCGGCTGCATGTTCCAACAGGTACCAATCGCCAATTCAGCACGAAGCGAGAAAACAAACTCAGCTCTCAATACCAACCATTCCATCGCCACAGGGGAATTCGCGCAACCTGAAGGACCTGACGATGGACGAGTGGAAGCAGCTGGCCGAGGCCTCGCAGCGCCACTTCCCCTCCGTTCCCGTCGCCAAGGCCACCACCCCGAACAAGAACGACCCCGTCGTGACCAAGGTTTGCCCTCACTCCGTTCACCATCCGCTCTCAGTGGCGCGAATGCGGTGGTGTGTGCGGTGTGTGCGGTGTGTGCGTTGGGCAGTTCTCACGACACGGCTTGATGGCGCGTAGGACGAGGCCCAGCGAACGACGAGCGGGCCTGCTGACGCAGTGCCGGAAGAAACCGCCAGCCCGCCGCCCGCCGAATCCGCTCACACGCCGGACGACCACCAAACCACCACCCCAGCGCCAGTGAGTGAAGAGAGCCTTACGACTGTCGACAAGCAGCCCGACACGGCCGACCACACTACGCCGCCGCAGCAGGCCGACCCCATCGAGGACCCCACCGCCACCGGGGACAACAACCAAGCCCCTCAACAGGTAGACGTGGACGCCGTCGATGACGTCGACAAACCGAACGCCACGCCGGCACCGCAAGACGACCCGACTGCAGCGCAGGCCACGGACTCAAAGCAGCCCGACGAGAGCCCGGCCAAGCCGGCCGATGCCGACTCGGTGGAGCTGACCGCGACGGCGGTTGTGGACGCGGCTCCGGTAGACGAAGCTGCGAAGGAGGTCGCCACAGACATCACCGCCGACATGTCGAAGAGCGTCGCCACAGTCAGATCGGCGGACTCGATCGAGCCGGTCGCGGTCGGCGATTTCCTTAGGAAGAGCGGTCGCGTCGTCATCGCCGAGGCCTCCGGGTCTTCGGCCGAAGCGTCGCCGCACCAGGACTCTGCAGACGGCGCGGCGCCGTTCTCGCTCAAGAGCAAGGGCAGCAAGATCGATCAGAAGGAGGAGGCGCGCAAGCAGGCGCACGCCCGGCGGAGAGGCCACGTGCGCGCCGCGTCGATGAGCGAGTCGGTCAAGTCGCTCGTCATCGGCGCGAGAGGGGTCGAGGCCTCGCCTTCGATCGATAAGATCAAGAGGGACGGCTCGTCGGCGTCGTCGGCGTCGCTGTCGACATCGTCGCCCATGTCGACTTCGTCGTCGTCGCTGGCCTCTTCGTCGTCGGGCAGCAAAGGCGGCGACTCGGTCACCAAGCAACCGCACAAGGAAAAGAAAGATAAAGAGAAGAAGAAATCCAAGTGGGACAAGGTGCGCGGGCTCAAGGGCGGCGCGGCCAGGGACAAGAGCGACACCATCAGCGAGGACGTCATCGCCGCGGCCAAGCGCGAGCGCGAGGCCGGCAGCTCGATCGTGGGCATGACCGCGACATCGACGTCGACGAAGAAGGCCAGCGACAGCCTCCGGCCGCACCTTATGAAGCACAACTCGGAGAAGCTCGACCGCATGCTGGTCCGCCGGCCGAGCTACAAGGTGCTGGTCGAGCAGGGCTATATCAAGGAGTGGGGCGACGCGGCCGACTTGGCCGGCGCCGCGTCGGCCGGCAAGAGCCCCTCGCCGCGCGGCCCCAAGCGCTCGCCGACCTTCAAGCTCGCCGATGAAGACGACGACGGCGGCGGCGCGGCCGGCGGGAAAGACGACCAGCAGGCGCAGGGGGAGGACTCGGACGAGGAGACGCCGCGGAAGTCGCTCATCGACAACGTGCAGCTCCTGCCCACCGACAGCCTGTGGCACGTCGAAAGGGGCTCCAAGAGGGTACGCACGCACGCACACGACACGCCACACGAGCTCGCGCTAACTGGTAAGCTGGACCTCATCAGGACTTTGTGCCGGGAGCGTACATGGCCTTCGAGAACGATCACGAGCTCGTGCCCTACTACAAGAAGTTCTTCTTCCAACGAGGTACGGGTCGAGTCTTCGTGTGGCGCCTGCAGTCTCAGGCACTCATTTTGTACGTGTGTCGTGTCGTGCGATGTTTTGTATATGCGACGCATCGTCGTGTGCAGAGCACGAGAATTACTGGGCCAGGCACGAGCGTCTCGGCCCGATCCTCATTTCGATCGAGGGAAAATCCACACGCGGCTCTGCCCGCCTCCTTCGACGAGGTACGCCGCCTTTTAAGTTGTATTTTGTTTTGTTTCTGTTTGTCGTTTTCGTTTTCGTTTTCGTTTTGCTTTTCCCTTCGAACGCTGGGCACCCGCTTCTCTCTGCGCCGATCGGCTGATTCGTTCACAGAAACGCACGCGTCCGGTCTGGCCGAGTCGCCCACGTCGAGCCCGGTGCTGTCGCGCGAGAACTCGCCCTCGTCCCTCGGCAACATCCCCCTCGACACCACCGACTCCACCCCCGCAGCCGCGTCCAACAGCGGCAGCAGCAACCTCACCAAGCAGGCCAAGCGGCGCTCGGCCATTCTTCTGTACGCATTCCCCTCCACCCCCCCTCTCCCTTCCTAGAGCTCGCTTCTGATGTAGGCTGGTCTGAAGGCCTCGCAAGTCGAGCAACGCCAACATCAAGGCAGACATCATCATCAAAGAAGACCCGTCGTCACCATCATCAACGTCGTCGTCGAGTCTGTTGCACAACCTGGGGAAGGACGCATTCAAGCTGGGCGGATGGAAGACCAAATCGGAGATATTCTCCATATCAGGCAAGTCCCGACAGGCCAATGGGGCGGCGCCGCACACGTGGCGCGTGCTCCTGCAGACCAAGAAGGGCGCCCAGCAGTTCTTCATCCGCAGCGGCACGAGCAAGGCCGAGAAGCATCGGGCCATCCAGATCGCATGCGGCTCGCAGGGCATATGCCCCGAGATCCACGACCTCAAACTCAAGCCCGTCAAACCGTCCTCCTTCCCTGTACGTTTTCGTTTTTCGCTTCCGCCCAGGGTGTGTCGTGCGTGTGTGCGGTGGTGTGTGTGTGCGCGCGCGCGTGCAGTGGTGCGTGTCGTGTGTGCTGGTGCGTGCGAGAATTGACGTGGTGCTTCGACGTTACACAGGAGGACATGGTCAAGTTGGAGAAGGCGTTCCTGGATCATGACGAATACAAATTCGGTGTACTATACGGCAGGGAGGGCCAGAGCGAAAACGAGATGTTCGCAAACGGTAAACACACACCCTCGCGCGACACACACACGCACCACCGCACACGCGCGCGCACGCGCACACACACACACTCACACACGGGCGCGCGCGCACACACACGACTAACGATCTGCTGTGCGGAATCACAGTGGAGACGAGCCCTGAATTTCAGCAATTTTTGCACCTCCTGGGAGACAGGATCACACTCAAGGGCTGGACCCAGTATGCCGGCGGACTCGACGTCAAACGTACGCCATCGCTATCTTTCTTTTTCGTTCTTTCTCTTTTCGCACGTGTTCTTCATAGCTGACATGTTTGCTCGCATGTCGATCCACGTTGAATCGATGTAGGGGATTCGACGGGGACGCAGTCGGTGTTCAGGAAGTTCAGAGACCTGGAAATCATGTTCCACGTGGCTCCGCTGCTTCCATTCTATCCTGACGACACCCAACACGTACACGTTCTAGTTGTGTGTGTGCGTGTGTGTGTGTTGTGTGTGTGTGTGTCGCAGTGCGCGCGGTGAGTGTCAAACCATAACATCTGGCATTGTGGCTTCAGGTCGAGCGCAAGCGGCACTTGGGTAACGACATCGTTGTGATCATCTTCCTTGACAGCGGCACCTTTACTCCGTCAATGATCAAGACCAAGTTCAATCGTACGACGCGCCCGCCATTCTCGCCTCTCTTCTGCATTATGACGGTTACGGTGACGGTGATGATGGTGATGGCAATCGCTAACGTTAGCCTTCCATCGTAGACATCTACGCTGTCGTGTCCGTCGATCGCGACGAAGTGACAGACGAGATCATCTTCTCCGACGGCCCTGGCTCAGCCCCGCGGATGAGGTTCGCACTCCGGCTCAGTCCCAACACACCCTGCTCTGCCCTCCAGGTCTCACTCACCATTGTTGTCCCCCCGACCAGAGTCGAGTTTGCATCGCGGGAGGGAGTGCGACCCTACGGCGCCACCATTCCTCGAGGCTACCACTTCGCGCTCGACGACAAGTTCATCGATTTCCTTCTGACCAAACGTATGTTTGCCGCTATGATCAACCACAATCATCAGAAGAATGATGAGAACCTGATCTCTCTTCGTTCTTCTATGATTGATCTGCAGTGGTGAACGGTCAGCGAGCGGCACTACACGCGCCCGTGTTCGCCAGGAAGCTCGAGATGACCCGATCCGCCCTGATGGAGGATCTCATGAAGGACTGGGGTTCATGATGCCCCCCCGCGGAAATGTGTGTGCCCTTTGCTGTTGGTGGGTTGGTTGCATTCTATCATTTGCACCAATGGGCGAAAAAAGAATTCGGTGAAATTGGGAATTCGAGAGCCGGGAGGAATCCGGGTGCTGCCACAGCTATTCTTCGGTCGCGCAGTACTACGGCATCGCACTGGCGGTCGCGTAGCGGTGGTAGATTGGATTCCCGACACTTGAGAATCGCCAAGAAGTCCTCGAGTACAATAGAAAAAGAGAGGAACGAGAGCGCATAGGATCCGATCTTGACTGATTCAGCATTGGCAATTATTTTGATCAATTGTTCAAAATAATTCGCATCCTTTTGATTTTTTCGATACGGACCTAGCATGTCTTTCGACATCGATCCAAGGGACATCACGCTCAAGCAGGAACTCGGTTCTGGGAGGTTCCGTCTGCTCTCCCTCCCATGATCCATCCACCATGCTTTAAATTCATTCGTGATTTTCTCATTTCTGCAATGTATTTGGATGGGTCTCGTGTTCCACAGTTTCGGCAAAGTCTACAGTGGCACGGTGTACGGTAGTGATGTCGCCATCAAGGTACCCAAAAGGCAGGACATTGATGACGACGATCTCGCCGCTCTCGTGGAGGAGGTAGAAATATGGAGGTGCGCCATCTTCCTTCCCTTCAATATTGCCGTAGTGCCAGCCAAAGCGTTCTCCCCGTTCCGTTCTTATGCGTCGCTGCTGCACATCGCATAGGACGTGCCCACACCCCAACATCGTGCAGTTGTTGGGCGCCTGCATGCGAAAGGGCGACTTCAGGATCGTCACCGAGGTACGCGAGCCCACTCCCTCTCGCTCTCTTCGCTGGCCCTATTGTTCAACAGGTGCGTGGCCTCTTGTGCAGAAACTTGACGGCGACCTTGAAGGCTTGATCCACGATACCGACAAGCTGCTCAGCCTCTACACGTACGTTGGAGTTCAGGAGCCGCAAGCTTAGCTTGTTTGGGGGCGTGTATTGCTCGAGTGTGCTGATGTCGCTCCTTCCCGCATGTTTTCCACATCCAGACGCATGTGCATGGTGAGGGACATAGCCCTGGGCATGAACTGGCTGCACAACACAAAGCCGGCCATCATCCACAGGTTCGTACTTTTTTTTTTACTTTTCTTTTGCAGGTCATCGATGTTTGGCGTGGCCTTCAGGACTAACTTGCTCACTCACCGCTTAGAGATTTGAAGCTCGGCAATGTACTGTACAGGAAGAGGGGCAACTGGTACGAGATCAAAGTGTCTGACTTCGGTACGTCGCCGTCTGTCTGCGCCTTTTCCCTTCAATAGCTCATCTCTCCTTGGCACCAGGTCTGGCGCAACTCAAACCGCGACACGTGCACCATCTGAGAGACTCGAAGAAGGGAGCAGTGGGCACTCCGCTCTACATGGCTCCCGAGGTAATGCTGGGGAAGCCATTCAACGAGAAAGCAGGTACAGGGTCTTCTGCGTCTGCTCTCTATCAAGGAGTGTGCCCAACTCACGCGTCTGGCTGGATTACGGTGAATGGCGCGCAGATGTCTATGCTTTCGGCATTTGCATGTGGGAGATTGTGATGCGGGAAGACCCGTTCCAGGAATTCAAGTAAGTACTTGCCTCTGATTGGTCATCTATCTCGTAAAATCAGCCTATCTCACGCATGTACTCCCCCCTGTGCGTCGTGCGTGATGAAGGCACTACGACGAGTTCGTGAAGGCGGTGGCGGAACAGGGTGCGCGCCCGCAGATGCCCAAGGATTGCCCCTCTAAACTGAGGAAGGTCATGCAAGCCTGCTGGCACCAGGACCCCGCCAAGCGACCAAACTTTGGCGAAGTCGCCGAGGTAAGGCTCTTGCCACAGACTGTACTGTGCACGCGGGTGTATGTGCGCGTTCGTCTCACCGTCCATCGCTCCCGCCCACGCAGAGAATGCTCAAGGTCATCATCCAGTGCGCCATCGAGGACAAGCACGGCCGTAAGTTCTGGTCGTCCAACTTCCTGGCCCAATACCGCATCCCCTGGTACGCTCGCGCCACGTCCTGACCACCAGTAGCAGTGAACGAGTTGGTATTGATTGGATTGGTGTGCGCCGGGTCACTGTGTTGTGCCTGGACAGGGAGTCGTTCGTCAACGCGTTCTATTCTTTCCTTGGTCTCACGCATCTGGCGAGCCGTTCTACGTCGGGTTCGATCTACAAGCTGCTGAACACGCTCCACGTGAAGGCCACCGGCCGAGGCGCCTCCTCGCTCTACGGCAGCCGCTCGGCTTCAATCAAGACCGTGAAATCGCCCCGTAGCGAGGAGAAGCCGTCGAAGACGCGTTCGGGCAGTGCCATCGAGGAAGAGCTCACCGACCCGCTCACCGAGGAGGATGTCGAGGCCGTCATTGCCTACCGGTGCCTCAAGGCCGTTGCAGGTACATACAGGCTCGACTCATTCCTTCTCCCAGCACGACACACGGTGGCACTCATACGCGGACACTGTTTACCATCACGCTCGCGCAGCACGACAGGAGGGAGATGAGTTTACGGTGGAGATCAACTGGTTCGGGGACATGCTCAAGTGGTTCGGCCCGCTCAAGAGAGACGACTCCATACTCAGCACCATACGAGCCATGCTGCGCTACCCGTACCCTCTCCCACAACGACTATTACTCTTTTCTTCGAACCTGACCACGAGCGTCGTGGTGTCTTTACCGTTTGTTCAGGTGGTTCCACGGTCCCATCGACTCCGACGAAGCCAAGCGGCGATTGTCGAACATGCCCGCCGGCACTTTCCTCGTGCGCTTCAGCTTGACGACGCCCGGCTCCTACACCATCTCGCGAGTCCTCAAGCCTGGTACTGAATGAACCCCTTGACACTTTGGTCGCACTGCTTCGGCCAGCTGTTGACCGCCATGCGTGTATTTCTGTTTTCGGCTCTACAGGCAAGGTGCTGCATTCGCGTATGCAGTTCGTTCCCGGCAAGGGGTTCACGCTCGAGAACAAGAAGTTCTTCCTCAACCTCTCCCTGCTCGTGAGCTCTCTGCGGGAACCGCTCGACCTCAAGGCCGCCTGCGGTGGCAGCCAATACACAGAACTCTTCAAGGTGCGCTCGGCCTTCCAACGCGCGCGCCTGCGGTATGCCCTCTTCTTGCGGTTTCTGACGTCCGTGTGTCGTGTCGTGTGTCGCGTGTGCGCAGGTAATTCTGCCGAGCGGGAACAGGCAGGAGGAGGCCGAGGAAGAGGAAGAGGGCGAGGAGTCCTACAAGGAGTTCTCGTCTACCATCCTGCGTCAGGTCAAGGACGAGTACGTCGAACCCGCGCTCTCGTCCGACTCGGACGACGTCAAGGTGCGACACGGCAAGGAGAAGGAGGTGTCGTCCGACGACGCCAAGAGCAACAAGAAGGAGAAGAAGGAGAAGAAGGAGAAAAAAGAGAAGAAGGAAAAGAAGGAGAAGAAGCACCGGGCCAAGGACGACAAGCAGAAGACGTACTGAGTGAGGGCCTCCTGTTATTTTTATTTGTATTTTAATTTAGCGAAAAATACAAATTTGCTTGCGAAAAACGAAGAAGAAAAACAGAAATAAAAAGGCGCGAAACCGTTTTGGCGCGAAATCGGGTTGTAACGGCAGTTTGCAAGGGCGGGACAAGGGGGAGCGTTGGTTGATTGGTACAAGAGCTGCAGGGCATCAGTGCGGATTCCTAAGCCGAAGATGGAGATCTTTGATGTGATTGAAGGAGCGTTGAAGGACTTCCAGCAAATGTGGGCCGACATCGGCTACACAGAGGAGGATCAGATAAAGGAGGTGAACGGATTCGTAGGATCCATTACAAAGTTGTGCACAAACAAGGTGGAGAGTTTGAAGGAGGAGAAAGCACAGATGATGCTTGACGTCACCCACAGCATCGACCAAATCAAGAAACTTGCGAAGCAGCTTGACGATGGCGAAGTGGAGCTTGTACTGGCCCTTCTTTCTACAACGCATTTCTTCAGTTATTTGCATCCTCACCTTCTTTGTGTCTCAGGCTGCTGAACTCGCCGAGCTCCCCTTGCGCACGTTGCTCGCCCAACTGCAGGGTCATATTCGATCTTTGCGAGAGGTACGCAACGATTTCTTAGCGAAGCGTAAAGATCTTGATGTGATTAATCACATTCATTCATCCTCACAGAAAGTGGAGGCGCGAGCCCACACGATTGAAGAACTACATGACGCTTTGCAGACAATCTGGGAAGATCTTGGCATCTCGCCCGACGAGGACTCAGAGCTGGCTAAGTTCGCCAAGCCCCGCAGTGACGTCCTCACCCTGGAGCGTATCGCCGACTACGAGCGGCTCATTGCCGAAGCACAAGTGCTCAGGGTGCGCACTTCTCAGCCTTCCACAAGACTCTCTTTTGTCATGCCTCACACGTCCTCCGATTCAGAGAGAACGTGTGGATAAGGTGAACGCGCTCGTGGTCAAGCTGATCGACCTCTGGAGCCTGCTCGAGGCGGCGCCTGCCGACGACTTTGATGAAGCCGTTCTCGCGGGCAACATCGGCCATTCGAATGAAGTGTTGATGACCCTCGATGCACGGTATGCACCTCCACACCAAGGCTTTTACACCGTCACTGTCGGCAGACGCGTGCGCTTCATGGGCAATTCTCACCACCGCGACACTGGCTTGCCGATCGCCTCAGGCTGGAGAAGCTTCTAATTGAGAAAGAGAAGAGGGAGTCCAAGATCAGAGACTACGGCACGAAGATCAACAAGCTGTGGGACAAGTTGATGGTCCCGACCGACGAGCGCGAAGAGTTTTTCGAGCGATCGACCCAGACTCTGGGTCCCAGCGCCATCAGGAGTGTACGTCGCACTGCCCTCCCACATCACTGTCACAATGAGATCATTCTTCGTGCTGACACGCCGCTTTCAGTGCAAGAAGGAGCTTGAACGCCTCGAGTCGCTGTACAGGGACTCGCTGAAGATACTGATTGAAGAGGCCCGTGTCACGCTCCTCCAGCAGTGGGACAGACTGCACGTCTCCAAGGAAGAGAGGGTATATCTGACTCCCACATGCGAGGCTCGTGGTTGGTGGCTCACTTTCAAGTGCTGCCACCTCTCCCTCTCTCCAGATCAATTTCACGGCCTACGCCTCTGACGCTTTCACCGAAGCGCTCCTGACGGCACACCAAGAGGAAATCGAAAAGAACGAACAGCTGCTCAGCACTCTTGGTACGCGCCAAAACATGCACCAGCGTTTGTGTCCCGGCCTCTCGTAGATTGATTACGCGCGGCTCACACCATCGCACGGTTTTGTCTCTACCACCGACCTAGACCCGATTCTTCGGCTCATTCACGACCGGGAAAAGATCTTGAAGGAGAAGACCAGCTTCGAGCGGGAAACGTCCGACCCGAAGCGATTGCTGTCCAAGGTACGGCTTACCGTGTTGTTGTCGTGCTCCTTGCCTGCAATTCGCGAAGGCTTCAACCCTCACGGCCGTCGAACATTTGTGCAGGAGCGCGACCCGGGCAGGCTCCTCCGCGAAGAGAAGATGAGGAAGCTTCTCGACAAGAAGCTGCCGCAGATCGAAGCGGAGATCGTGCGTCGTCTGGGCGATTGGGAGACCGAGTCGGGCAAGGTCTTTATGTATGAGGGCAAGTCATACCTGGAGATGCTGCAGCTGCAGCTCGCGACCACCAACAGCAAGATCAAGAAGAGGAAGCCTCTCGGCGAGCGCGACGTGCGAGGTAAGCCCAGGCCCCTTCCCCTCCCGACTGGCCTCTGTCCAGCAGTCTTACTTCCCTCCCCTCTTCTGGCTTAGACCTGCCCAGCAACCAGTCCTCGATCCAGCCGTCGACCCCGAGCAAGATCGCGCCTCCGCGCACTCCCAGGGCTGGCGTCAAGACGGACCTGAATGGTACGCGCACCGCGACCCGCGCATCTATCGGCGCACACGCACACGCGACCGGTTGTATCTAAGATACATTTCTTTTGTGCAGCCACGTTCTGTCAGGGAACCACGCCCGGCCGTGGCGCTTCGGCCATGAAGAAGCCATTCACGCCTGCCCGGTCTGGCCAGGCGCCCTCCGCCAGGTCAGCCCTCACCCCACGGTACCGCTCCCCCTCCCCTTCACTGATCAAGTAGCCATCGCAACGAGGCCAAAGTGTGCCTGGGCTCACCAGAATGAGTCGTACGCACGCATGCAGGGTCGGAACGCCTTTTGCGATGGACAAAAAGGTCTCAGCGTCGGCGGGCAAGAAGGCCGGAGCGCAGATGACCGGCGCGAAGCACTCGCGGCCCGCGCTCACCACGCTCCAACTCAACGGCGCGCCACCCAAGAGCACCACCTCTGGATCGCCGCCCAAGCGGCCTCGCCTCTCCTTTGACTGAACGTCGAGATCTCACTCTGCCCATCGTCATCGGCATCAACACCGTCACATCACATAGCGTCGCCACCACCGCGCCGGTCGTGGTGTGGAAGAAGGCAATCCATCATCGACAACGGCATCACACGAGTGTACATACACCCAACAAACACCGACGCGACGTCGCAGAAGCAGCAAGAGGAAGAAATAAAACGTTTTCTCTTTATTCATTCTCAGCTAGAGCACGACACAACATCACCGCACACGCACACGCACACGCACACGCACACGCACACGCACACGCGCGACAGAAGAAAGAGGGAAAATGGAGGAGGAAAAGAAACAAAATTGTTTGCCTTGATGGACGAAGATGCCCACCTGACCAGGCTTCCGGCGGAGCTGCTCTTCCACATCTGCCAGCTGCTGCCGCTGGCCGACCTCTCCCGCATGAGTGCGCCCAGCCCCCAATCTTTTTATTTCAACTTCTTTCCTTCATCTAATCATCTTTTGGTTGGCGGGTTCCCGCACAGGTGGCGTGTGCCGATCGCTGCGGGTGGTGGCAAACGCGGACTCTCTGTGGCGGCAGCGCTATCTGCAGCGCTACTACCATCCCACTGCCGGTGGCTCTCGTGCTCGACACTTAGCCCGCGGTACAGTTGTCTTCTGCAGCTCTACGCGTGCCAGCTCTCGTTCACGTAGCACCGTGGTGCCTCCGATGTATAAGGTGGTGGTGGCGGCAGAGAACGGACGACGTCGTGGAAGCAGAGGTTCAAGCGAAATCGGACGCTGGAGCGACGATGGCGCAATGGCAGCCACACATCACATTCGGTCAAAGGTTTGCAGTGTTTTACCACCCTGTGGGTACCCACTTGTGGCCAAGTGACGTTCGACTACTCACTCTACCCTCCCCATGTACATCAGGGAGCCACGATGACACCACCTGGTGCGTCAGCGTGGGCGCCACACTGGCCGCCACCGGCGCGCAGGTACGTGCACTCCACACATGCGACCGCACAAACTCGCCGATCTCTGCACTTGCCGTGGCCAGGGCCTCACTGCACTGTGCACCGTCCAGAGCGGGCAGATAGGCATCTGGGACGTGAAGCGACGAAAGTGGCGCAAAACGCTGATGGGCCACACGTCTTTCGTGAGAGCTGGTATGTCCTCCACACACTCTTACTTTTTAGTAACACATAAAACAAATAACTTTTCGGCTCGCAATAAGATCAACATGGAGAGTAATAATAAGAATAATAAATATAAAAACTAATAAATAATAAATAATAATAATAAAGGTGACGGTCCATTTATGTGTAAACAGTGAAAGTGCTGCAGGACGACTGTCGCCTCCTGAGCGGTGGCGGCGATTGTGTGATTCAGGTGTGGAATCTCGAGGCCGAGAAAGCGAGCGAGCATTCGGTCGCGCGATTCCTCACCGGCCAAAGGTGCGCGCCTTCGGCTGAGACCATTGCGCTTGCTTCTGACTCTCGCGTTCATTCCGCATTCCAGCGGCATTTGGAGCTTGGACTACTCCTCTCATCAAGTGGCCGCAGGATTCGTTGATTCGACCATCCAAGGCACGCACCGCACACACACACACACACACCGCACACGCACCACCACGCATAGCTGACTGTGTGCCATAGTGTGGGATGCAAATGTGGGACAGCGTATGCACGCCTTGGCTGGTCATGCGGATGTCGTGGCGTGTGTCCAGTTCCAAGATAATAACTGCCTGGTCTCGGGCTCTGACGACCGCCAACTACGAGTATCGTACACCTCTCCTATGGATTTCATCACCAAAATGAAACTGACTGGAATGCGATGCATCGCCCACAGATTTGGGACCTTCGCACCTGTCACAGTGTGCGTGTGCTCAAAGGACACACCAGCCACGTTACTTGCTGCCAGAGCGACAGCAATATGATTGTCAGGTGAGTTGTATGTTGTAAATGTGGGGAACATACTACTTTATTTACTTACACATTTTTATTGGTATTTACAGTGGGGGACTGGATGGGACTGTGCGCTATTGGAACTGGCAGGGACAACAGCAGGCCTCTGTTCCTGTTGGTACCAGGGGTAGTGCACTTCCTTCTGCTTTCTTTGATCTTCACCAAACTTACTTCTTCTTGGTAGTGCGCGATCTGAAATGGGACCATACCAAGATGGTTGTTGCAACAGGTTGTGAGGAGGGGATCCACATCTACAACACAATGATGACAAAGAGGTACTGCTTTACCAGGCCCTCACCATGCGCTCACTCAGGTTTAAGTGCACTCAAACCTTTGGCCTTGGGCAGATGGCGCCAACTGTTGGGTACCTATGCGCACTCGTGGGTGGTGGACTTTAATGAGGAGTTCCTCGTGGGCGTAGATCAAGAATTAGCGTTGTGGCAGTTTGCCCAATAAAATAATACTTCCGGCTCTGATGCAACGATCACTCCTTTACCATTGGCGATTCTGATTCCGCACATATCTCCTCAAAGGCGAGATGAAGTGAAGCGCGTTACGCTTTCTTCCTGGAACGCATTCGGCATACCAAGCAAAGGGTGGACCAATCCGGGCGTACCCTTTCGTTATGCTGCACCGGACTCTCGCCAAGCCCACTCTTAGTTTGACTTGTCTTTCTTATCTGTGGTAATGTTGTGTCGGTGGTTGGTGGCGCTTGTTTTCGCGCTGGTGGCATGGAGCGGCTGGTCTTCGCCGCTTGTCTCCGGAGCAAACCCCAATGCCGCCTGCTGGGGTCTCAGTACGTAGGCCGCCCCGGGGCTGCGAAACCGTGATTACTTCGATTCTAACATCTTAACCAAACTCCTCCAACGCGTTCATTCTTTACTCCGCAGATAATCATCAACAGTTGGGCATCCAGGCCACCGGACAGAACACATCTTCGCTGCCGCTGACGGTCCATGCCGGCGACCTCCACTTCACAAAGATCACTCCTGCCTCCAACCCCTTCACCTGTGCCTTGAGCGACGCTGGTTCGTTGCCTCTAAATGCCGAAACCAACGTTCGTGAGAGATCACTTTGCTGACCAGGCCAGAAAAATTTCTACACAGGGCATGTCTATTGCTGGGGCGCGAGTACGATCACCGTCCCGCGCCACAGAGATGCGTGAAGTTGACCCACAACAAAGGCCTTGACCTGATCTGTGGCTTGGTGCTTTGTGGCGCGTGTCGTGTCGTGGTGTCGTGGTGAAGATTCCTTCCAGAGTCTTGGTGAAGGCGTGGCCACCTCTGGGCAGGACTACCCCATCGACCCCGACCGAAAGGCGAGCACGGAGATCTTCACTGATCTCTGCTCCGGCATGTGGACCAGCTGCGGCGTCCTCTCCAATGGTACCTCTTCTGTCCCCCCTCCGCGGCCAAACCGACCGGCATGACTTTGTGTGTGGTCTGTGCGTGCGTGTGTGTGTTTGTGTGTGCGTGCGTGCGGTGTTGTGAACCAGGTTCCGTTGCATGCTGGGGCAGCAGTACGTTGCTGTTGGCTTGTCAGACGTGAAAACCTGCTGCCTGCTGACAGAAAGAGTGTTTTTGTTGGGCGCAGATGAACAGGGTGCGCTGGGGTGTGGCTTGGCCTACGCCAATCTCACGTCCACCGCCACTCCGCGACTGGTCTCCAACCTCACCAACGCGTCGGCAATCTTCTGCGGCGCCCTCTTCAACTGTGCTCTCCTCAAATCCGGTACACTACTCATCACTGCGTTTTTAACTCCTAACATGACTCCTAACTCACTCACCGCACTCACCGCACTCACCGCACTCACCGCACACGCACACGCACGGCTCTGGTACAGGCCGTGCATACTGCTGGGGCGCTGGTACGCGTTTTTCTTGGGGTGTTCCCCCTTCTTTTGTCCACTCACTGTCTGTGGCCGCGCAGGAATTGTGGGCCAATTGGGGAACGGTGGATCTGGCGTTGTGAGCAGCATTACGCCAGTGCAAGTGGCCTCCAGCGCTCTGCCCATCATTGCGCTCAGCACCGGAAACAACCACGCCTGCCTCATCTACTCGGGTACTCCGCCGCCCCACCACGCACACAGGGTCGAATGTTGCTGAACTCAACCCTTCTTTCTTCGCGGCAGACAACGTATTGGTCTGCTGGGGCAGTAGTGCGTTGCCCTGGCAATTCGCCCCTTGGGAAGTGGTTGGCCCGGCGGCGGAGTGTGGGACACCACACTGACCCTAAATGATCAATATTATTCAGATTCTGGAGGCAAGTTGGGGATCAACAACACCACACTCCCGTTTTCTGCGTTTCCGCAGCACAGTGTGGCCGGGCTCTACAAGCAGGTGTCGTGTGGCTCCTCTTCTACGTGTGCCATTGGCACAAGTAACCCCCCCACCCACCAATCAGTTAATATGCTTGTAAGATCAATAACATTAATTGCCGCGTCGTTCTGTCCTACTGCAGACGACAAGGTCTACTGCTGGGGATCCTGTATGATTGATTGCCTCCTTCGTTTATATGTCATTTTTTTCTGGTTGGGCTGACAGAGTCTTGATTGCCGACGTGTGGGCAGCTGAAATCCTGGGACCTGAAAGCCCTGCGGCCGCCCCGGTGCTCATTGATGGCTTGCCCGGCTCCGTCCAGCACACTAACACCGGCCAGGACGTGGCTTGCGCCCAGACAACTGGTACGCACGGTTGCACGCATGACTGGCAAACGACGATCTCACATTCCACATTGCTTGACACACCAGGTGGCACCGAGTACTGCTGGGGCACAGGTTCCTCACCTATCTACCACCCTGCAACCACCGAATAACATTTCTTCCAACATCATCATCGTCATCACAACCTTCTCACGTTTCATTGCAACCGCAGCACTCTATGGCGAGCTTGGCCGCGGCATCGTGTCCTCGGTCTATCAATCTCCCGCTGCAATTGCCTGTACCCGCCACCACCCTCTTGCCTTAGCACCACCCTCTGGTGGGGGTTGGCTTCTGACACACATCAACATGTTGGTGGTGCCTTCAAGCGCGCACGTTTGTGCAGGGATCGGTCGTGGTGCCCCAGTCGGGCAATTCTCTGTGCGGCCTGCTGGTCGCGCCCTCGCCCTCACCCTCGCCGTCGGCCGTGCCCATCCCCCAGGCGCCCTTCGTGAAGCCCGTCTTCGACGACGTCGTTCCGCAAGTCAAGCTTCTGCCCGTTGGTCCGTCGCTCTTTGCTTTTCGCGCCCTTTTTCTGTTCGCTCTGTCGCTTTCGTTCTTTGCACTCACCAGTGAATGAGGGTAACCGATCGCAGACCAAGAGGGCGTGGTGGGCAAGCCCGATGACGGCGCTCTGTTCTCGTTCGTTTCTGTCGAAGAGGTGTCGACCAATGGCGTTGAGCGAAGCTTCTCGCTCGTGCAAGGTTCCCGCACCCCCTGCCCACCCACTTGAGCAGGACACGCTTCCAACATCAAAGCTCATGTGCGATGCTCCAACAACGCAATCACAACCACCACGCCAGCGCTCTGGGTGGCGGACAGCTTCGTTCCGGTGGGCGGGGGCGATGCAACCACGGCCGTGGGATACAAGAGCGAACTTTCCAACAACGTGACCGTGCGCTACAGCTTCTTCTCCTACAACCGCTCCCTCGACGTCGCCGTTGGTCCGTTCTCCCAGCCCTGAAAGCAAAAGCACCACTCGTCATTACTGACCAGCCAAGCGACGCGGTGGAGTACAGGCGACAACTTCACGTTGCCGATGACACCCTCGTTCCTCAAGTTTTCTCTCGTCATCACCACTTGGCCCTGGCTCGCCCCGTACACTGCGCCCTCTTCCTCGTTCTTTTCATCACAGTTCAATTCTCATTTCAACGGTTGGCAAATGTAACACAGGAACAACAGCCTGAGGGTGACGCTCAAGGTGGCGCCGGCGTTCACCAGCGAGCGCACGGTGGTCAACTACCCCAAGGACGACATGACCTCCCTTCTCCTCTCGTCTGCCAGCAGCGCATCGTCGGTGCTGGTGCGGGTGATCAACTTCGGCTTGGCCGGTGCCGATGGCCGCGAGAGGGTCGGAGTGGAAACCAGCGCCAACGTCACCTCGTCGAGCCTCGTCTTCGCCGTAGACCACTTCGCCGACGACCTGGCCTACGACCCCGGTACAACAGCTCGCCTCGTGATTACTTTGGTTGGGTTCAGCTGACGTGTGACGGCACAGATCTGTCGGTGTTGGTGGGACGACGGGGAGAGGACGGTGGCGGCGGAACCGACCTGGCGCTGATCGTGGCCGTCTCGGTGGCGGTGCCCTTGGCCGTCTTGTTCGTGCTGGCGGTCATCGTGGCCTCGCTCCTCATCATCCGCTACAGGAAAAACCGCCAAAGGAGTGCGCTCGGCGGTGTCAACTACGACGGCAGCGGCCCTGACGAACAGTTGTAACCCTTCACCTCTTTCGCCATTTATCAAAAAGAAGATAAAAATAAATAGTTGAAATTCAAAAAATTACCGAATAAAATAAATTCGGGCAAAGCCAAGTGCGCACAACCACAGAAGACATGGCGAGACGCGGCTTTGCAGTGAGTGTGCGCACCGCGGCCATCCTCGCGCTCCTGGTGGTTGCCGCATGGGCCGGCACCACTGGTGCGACCTCTGTGGTCGACCCGCAGGTGGAAGCGGTGCGTGGACTAGTGGGGCGGCTTTTGGGTGCGCAGCACGTGGACTCGTTCGACTTTGGG
This sequence comes from Acanthamoeba castellanii str. Neff, assembly GCF_000313135.1. Taxonomy (NCBI): domain Eukaryota; phylum Discosea; order Longamoebia; family Acanthamoebidae; genus Acanthamoeba; species Acanthamoeba castellanii. The sequence goes on from NW_004457598.1 coordinate 288,068, forward strand.
CTGGTGCCGCCCCAGCCCCACTCGGGCAACGACCTCTTCCAGCTGCTCCCCACCCACACCGTCAATGGGTACCCCAACCTAATCTGCAGAAGTATTAGATGACGCCAATAAGATAATTAAATTAGCAATTAAAATAAAGATTTAAGATTAAATTTTATTAAGCTCACTGCTGGTTGGACAGGAGGGTTGTGGTGCCGGTGCGCGGCAGTAGTGGGGTGGCGCTGGCGTCGGGTCTCTACTGGTACCTCAAGTACTACTGCAATGCCTCCGTCACCTGGGGCGAGAACGGCACCGGCGACAACCTGGTACGCACCACCACGCACCGACTGGGCTTGGCCGGTCGGCGTCCGCGGTACGCTCAATTGGTTGATTGAGTGAATGGCCGCTGGTTACGTGCCGCAGGTGCTGCCCGACCCGCTGCCGCAGGTGGCGACGGCGGTGGTGATGAACGCGCCGGTGCGGTGGCGGTACTACCTCAACGTGTGCACCGTCTCCTACTCCTCCGCGTGGTGGAACTGGACTCGCTGGGAGCGCGAAATTGATTGGTACGTAGTAGGTCGTGCGTGCGGTGCTGCCTGTGCGATGTGTGCCGTGTGTGCGGTGTGTGCGGTGTGTGCGGAAGTTGACTGTGTCGACTTTCGACGAATGCTAGGATGGCGCTGCACGGCATCAATCTGCCCTTGGCATTCACCGGCCAGGAGCTGGTGTGGACCGAGGTCTGGAAGGCGTTCGGGCTCACCGACGCCGAGATCGAGGAGTTCTACACCGGACCGGCATTCCTCGCCTGGAATCGGTATGTTCAACAACACATTCCACCAATGCCTTCACAAAAGCAAAGATCACTGTCTGCCGATTGGCTGATCGATATGTGATCACGTGATCGCATTGGGTGATGATCAGAATGGGCAACGTGCAGAGCTGGGGTGGGCCGCTCACCAAGAGCTGGCGCGAAGGCCAAGCGGAGCTCCAGAAGAAGATCGTTCAGGTACGCTGCCACTGCACAGCGCTGGCAGCAGTTGTTTGTTCACGGACTGACTGCGTCGTGGCCATGGCGTGTAGCGGCAAAGGGAGTTTGGAATGAAGAACGTGCTGTCAGCGTTCGCTGGGCACGTGCCGCCGGACTGAAGCGGGTCTACCCGCACGCCAACATCACGCTGTCGCCCACGTGGGCTCACTTCACCGATCCCTACCGCGTGTGGCTGCTGGACCCCTTCGACCCCATCTTCCAGAAGATCGGGTACCCCACTCTTTTCTTTATGTTGCATTATTATGAAACTTATGAGATTTATATTATTGTATTACTCATAAGCAAATATTTTTATCTATAAAACTAGTAACATTTTACTTTTACAACAGCACGGCCTTCATCGACGCGCAGACGCGTGTGTACGGAACGGATCACATCTACAATGCCGACACGTTCAACGAGCTCGACCCTCCTTCGGCCGACCCCACCTACCTGGCTGCTGCGAGCAATGCCGTATACCAGGTGCGCGATTCGTGAGGCCGACCTATATGAGTGCCGGAGAGTAACTGTGCCTGTTGCGACAGGGTATGGCCGCTGCGGACCCCAAGGCGCTTTGGCTCATGCAGGGCTGGCTCTTCCGGAGCGTCTGGTGGAGCAACGACCGCATCAAGGTAATCTCGCCGCACGCACGCACGCACGCACGCGGCTAAGTCGTCCCGCGCACCGCACACACGACAGGCGTACTTGTCCGGCGTCAAGAACGACAACATGCTCATCTTGGACCTCTACGCCGAGGTGGACCCCATCTGGAGCAAGACCGAGTCCTACTTTGGGTGCTCCTAGCCCCCTTTGTGTTGTTTTTCTTTCCAATTAATCACATTCTATTATGTTTCAAACATTATTTAATTCAATGACATTGACTTATTTGCAGCAAGCCGTTCGTGTGGTGTATGCTGCACGATTTTGGAGGCAACCGCGACCTTTACGGCAATCTCACCCACATCGCCACGGCCCCTGTGGACGCTCGCACGGCGCCGGGCAGCACCATGGTGGGGACTGGGCTGACGATGGAGGCCATCGAGCAGAACCCGGTCATCTACGAACTGATGTCAGGTATGCACATTCCACTTCTTCTTCGTTCTTCGTTCTTCGCTCTTCGTTCTTCTTGCTGCGACTCAGGCTGATGGCTTGCCTGTGTTCAGAAATGGGCTGGAGGTCCGCACACGTGGATGTCGACGATTGGCTGGATCACTATGTGAGCTTCCGCTACGGCGCTGACAGGTAACTAATCTCACTACACTCGCAGCTAAAACCCTCTGCTCACACTACACTGCGTGGTCTCAGTCCGAGCGCCAAGAAAGCCTGGCGCCTGCTTCACCAGTCAGCCTATCAAAATCCAGTGATCATGCGGTAAACCAACCTTGTGGTCGCAGTCAATGTGAACGTTGCGTGGTAACTAACCCGCACCTCGTCTCAGGAGCATCTACACGTTTGTGCCCAACCGCCACGTGAGCAGGAATCACCACTACAGCCCCGATGTGCTCGTGGAGGCCTGGGGCCTGCTGCTCCAGAGCCGACTCGAGCTGCCCAACCCGGCCCAACCCAACGGCCCCTGGGAGTACGACCTGGTCGACGTCACCAGGCAGGTGCGTGCACACCACAATCGGAGTTATGTTATAACTGTTGGCTCTGCGGAGTTAAACTAGTTGCACATTTTATCATTGAATGTTGATTGGCTGTCGGGCAGGTGCTGGACAATCTGTTCCATGACGCTTATGGCCTGCTGGACGGCGCCTACGATGCCTACGTTGCAACGCGCCGGGACCCCTTCAACCAGGTCAAGACCATCGGCGCCGCGCTGATCCAGATCTTGAGCGACATCGACACAGTTCTGGCCACCAACCAAAACTACCTCCTCGGCGTGTGGTACGAAACCAAGCATTCCAACCATTCTCAAGCCTTTCTTTCATAACGAGTGCATGACCACGTCGCGTTGTGCGCCTGATCAAGGACGGAGAGAGCGAGGTCGTGGGCCACCAACGAAGAGGAGAAACGCCTCTACGAGTTCAACGCACGCAACCAGATCACGCTATGGGGTCCCAACGGTACACACCTAACCACCGCACATGCACACACCACCGCACACGCACACAAGCACACGCATACACGCATGAGACTCAGGGGCGTCCAACAACAACAACAGGGGAGATCAACGACTACGCTAGCAAGGAGTGGGCTGGCCTGGTGGGCACCTACTACCGGCCGCGGTGGCAGATCTTCGTCGCCTACCTCTTCGACTCCATAGCGAAGGGCACCGTGATCGACCCCAACAAATACGCCGCAGATCTGCTCCTGTGGGAGCAGCGCTGGAACAATCAGACCAACGCTTTCCCTTCTCAGGTACTCCAAAACTAAATAAATATTAATACAAATTATAAAAACAATAATGTAAATGTAGAAAAAAATGAATTTGATTTGTTGTAATAGAATTAATCATAAATTTGATTTTTGTGGTGTTGCAAGGCAACTGGCAACGTAGCGGAGGTGTCCCAAGCGTTGTACGCTCGCTATGTGAGCGCCGCGGAGTTGAAGCAGCACTTCCAGCGCCTGCCCAACACCGATGCTCCGGCCAACGACATCCACCGCCAGGTACACCCACTCGCGTCCCCACTCACGCGGCAACACCACTTACTATGAGATCGTCATTGGGTGTGTCGTGTGTGTCGTGTGTGTCGTGTGTGTCGTGTGTGTCGTGTGTGTCGTGTGTGTCATGTGTGTGTGTGTGTGTGCGTAGCCCCAGACGACGGTGGTGGGCCAGCTGATGTACCTGTGCTTCCTCGACCCGGCGTGCCAGGGCTTCAACTCCAACGGCCACCTCAAGTCCTCCGTCGCCTCCACCATCACCTCCGCCGACGTCGACCTTTACATTCGCTCGCGTTGAAATCATTGTTTCCAACAGTTCTGGTCTATGTCGATTCTCATAAAGTAAGAGCGCCCTGTAAGAAGAGCGTTGTTCCGGTGTGACAACAAGGCCGTGATCAGCAACCAAACACAACCTCAGCTTGTCTCCACGTTCGTCACTACGTAGAGAGTGGAGTGAAGGGCCGTAAGAGTTGGGTGGAGCGAAGAGGGGTAAGAGGCACAGTGGGCTCAGAGGTTGAAGGCACGAACGAAGCATTCTTCCACCACGAACAGAGAACGAAGCAAGAAGTCCTGGTCATGGGGACGAACCTGGTCTTCATCGACCTTGGCAAAGATGTCGTCCACGATCACCTTGATTGTGGCCTTGAGCTCTTCTGAGGCAACATACACCTTGCTGCGGTGCTGCGCGAGCACCAAGTCATGAGCAGCATCCTCTTGATCTCATCCTTGGACAGCTGCCATTGAAGAGTTTGAATGACATTGCAACAATGAGGGGTTGTTCTACGACTTCCAAGCTGATCTTTGATGCTGCCACCACAATGCCCAATAGCCCTGCGGTTGAGGGACATCATTGTTGGTCTCAGCCGGACAACCTTCCTGGAGGCGGCACGCACCCATTGCCATCATGATCGAAGGCTTCCAAGTGGTTTTGAGCTTGCTCGGACACCACAGCAAAACCCAAATCTGGATGAACTTTGCCTTCGAGATCATTCCATCTTTGCCCTTGTCAGCTTTGAAGGACTTCAGAACCTTCTCCGTCACGTCCTTTGAAACTCTCTTGGTTGTCGTCCACAGGTGAGATCAAAAGCGATTTCAGGAGGTCTCGACAAAGAAATACAAACATGGCGAGAGGAACCATGAAACTTGTCCTCAACGCGCTAAAGGAGGATTCGCGCATCGCGGAAGGGTTTGTTTATTGCGTGACACGCATGCCCTTCTACACGCTCTGGCCGACGAGGGCGCTCTTCCTGAACTTGGCCCTGGCCAGCTTCTTCCTGCGGATGATGAGCGCGGTGCCGACCACGATGACCGCCAGCACCACGACGACGGCCACCGGAATGGCCACGGCCACGGCCACGATCATCCCCAGATTATCGCCGCCGCCGCCGTTACTGCCGTCCAGCTCGTCCCGCCCCCCGCCGCCCAGCAGCACGCCCAGATTGAGGCTTGGGTCGTAGACCAGAGAATTCTCGAACGGCGGGAAACTCAGCACCAGCTCGAACTCGGCCTGCGACGCCACTTGCACGTCGTGTTCGATCGGTACCGCAGCTTCGGCGCCGTCGACGAGGGCCGCGTCAAAGACCTCGACGGCGCACCCGGCGAGCTTGCGCGGGTCGGAAGGGTCGGCCGCGAAGGCCAGGAAATAGGTCGTCATGCCGGCCTGAGGCTTGTTGCGCGCCCGACGCACCACCGACGACGACGACAACGACTGCGAGCCGCCGCTGGAGTTGACGCTGGGCGCCGACCCGAGCAGGCCGGTCAGGCGGTACTTCATCGTGACGCCGTCAGCGAAGGTCGAGGCGTTGGTACTGGTGATGTTGACGGACCACTTGACTGAGCCGGCGCCGATGTCGAAGGTGGTGCCGGCGAACTGGCCCGAGGCATTGGTGGCGTGGAAGGTGAAGGCCTGCTCGAGGCGCGTCGCCTCGTCCACCTGCGCGGCGTAGACGTAGGTCGTAAGCCCTTCTTCGCTCTCGTCTTCCGTCTCACGCACGGTACGGCTGAATTCTGCCCAATCAGAGACGGTTTCTTTTATCAGCGCCAACCAATCACGAGCATCTCTCAACAATGCTAGTACCAGTGAGACTAGTGGCCGGCAGAGAGTTGTTGCCAAGCACCAGGCCAGTGAACTGGGACGACACGGCCACCTCCTCACCTGATGATTAGGGCTGCATTTTAATTTTGTTTTCTCTCAATACTTGGCTCAATGTGGAAGGTACCTGAAGACGAGAGCGGGGCGGACATGTTGATGGCGGAGGCGACTGTAGAGTCGAAGCTGGTGCTGACATTCGCCGCCAAGGGGGCGACCGAGAGACCCGACGACGGGGAGCGCGACGGGGAGCGGGAGGGCGACGGGGAGCGGGAGGGCGAGGCTCTGGCTGGTGTGGTGGAGGGGGTCTGCGTGACCGAGGGGATAGGCGTCGGCGAGAAGCTTGGCGAGAGCGTCGGTGTAGCCGACGGAATGCCAGTCAGGTCGCACCCGGACACGTTGAATCGGAACGCGGTGGTTTTGAGGTTCCATTCCGTGAAAGAGGCGACCCTGGTCACTGAGCCGTGGAGCGCGATTGGCATCGACGCGTTGGGCGACGCGGCCTGGTTGAGGTACTCCCACCTGAGCGAAGAGGAGGAGTTGTAGGTGGCCAGGACGAGCCAGTAGAAGCCCTGGCCCAGGTACAGTTGGCCGCTGCCGGAGCCGTTGACGGAGAAGGTGGTCAAGGCGCCGCCTGATCCCACCCCGGAGCTGGGAAGGATGAGCGAGCCACCGGGCAAGGGCGAGCCCGGTGAGCCGTTGGCGTCGTCGTAAAGTAAGGCCGTAGTCACTGTTGTGATTGGTTAAAAAAGGACAAATAAAATTTAGTGGCGGGGTTGGAGTTAATGATGTTGTGTTCATCTGCACAAGCGGGGACAGGTCTGCCTGTGGGTGGCCAAAGAAAAAAGAACGAAGGGAGAGGAGGGAAGAGGTACCGTTAGTAGCACTGCCCAGCAAGGCGGAGAAGTTGGAGGCCATCACGGCGTAGGTGACCTCGAATCTCTGGCCCAGAATCGAGTTGCTGCGCCCGGTGCTGTCAATTTGATGCACGAGTTGGTTGCTCGCCAGCTCTCCGCACACCGGCTCACCGATCGAACCGCAAGAAAAGAATCCAACGACCATCACCGCCAGCAGCACCAGCAGTGGCGCCGCCTGGACGCCTTGACAACAGCGCCGCATGGGAGAGGTATAATAGTAGGATCTGAAGCGAACGCGGTTGACGCAGTGGTTTGAGTGGTCTGACAAGAGCGTGCGTGCGGTGCCACTACCGAGCGGAGGTGGATAAAATTGGACCAATCAGGCGTGTGGCACTACCACTTATTTTGCTCCGACTCACCAGTGGGGATGCTGGCCGTCAAATCCGTCGGCAGTGTTTGCAACTTATCTGCAACAACAATCGTTCGGGAAAAAACTCAACCAATGATGATGATCAACAGCAATTGCTGGTGGCGACAGTGTTCCCACGGCACCATTGGTGGAACAACATTTAAACCTCAAGGCCACACCCGATGCCAACAACCATTGCTGGTGTTCATGTAGTGGTTGTGTGCTTGCGTGATGTTGCGTGTGGTGTTGGGCTAATTACTTGTTGTTGTCTGCGGCGCTCAGGGGTTGAGGCGCTTGTTGAGGATTTTGTACAGGAAGAGGAGCACGCACAGCACGGTAGGGCCGATGATGACGCCCTCGAGGCCCAGGAAGTAGAGGCCGCCCACCACGGCCAGGCCCGTCACGTAGTAGTGGCCCATCTTGATCTGCCGCGTGCCATGACAGTGTTTTTGGTTAAGGCTCATGATGACGTCAGCACTCCCTCCGCGGTGGTACGTACCTCGGAGTATATCTTGGGGTCGATGTACCACGCGGCGGCCATGTGGAGGCAGAAGAGGACGACCGCATGGACCGGCTTGCCAACCAGCCACAGCTCCAGGCACGCCGGCAGACTCACCCAGTACGGACCTGCTCACCCACGCGACTTCTTAGCGTGTGTTGTGTCGTGTCGTGTCGTGTTGCGTGTCGTGTGTGCGATGACGTGTGTGTGCGGTGGTGGGAGGGGAGATGGGTACCGATGACGGGAAAGATGACGAAGAGGAGTGTGAGGAAGGTGGATATGTACACGATGCGCACGCCCAGGATGGTGAGCGTGAGCCAGGTCCACAGCGCGTGGAAGATGGAGATCTTGACGAGAGACAGGAACACCTCGTTGATGGCCTGCGTGATGGCCTCCTGCACCATCACACGCGTGCCGCCGTCCTGGGTCACCGCACACACGTCCACTTTAAGTCACACTAGTGCCTGCCGTCGTGTGTGTCGTGTGTGCCGTGTGTGTGCCATTGAATGGATAGGATACCTTGGGAAAGATGAAGAGGAACCACTTGAAGGGGATGTAGCTGCCGCGGTCGTCGGAGGCCACGAGAAGATAGAACAGAGTAGTGAAGAAGAGAATGACCGAAAACAAAAAGTTGAAGACCCGCTGACTCGTCGACCTGATGTCACACAGCCCAGTAAGTCAGCCGTGTGTGCGTGCGTGTGCGTGTGCGTATGCGTGTGCGTGTGCGTGTGCGTACCAGAGAGTGTTGAGAAGCCACCCGAGTAGAAGGGTGAAGTTGAACTTGAGGTAGTTCCACACGCTGGAGATGATGTTGGCGTTGGCGTGGTAGAAATTGACGAACCCCTCGTGGCTGAACAGCGCCTGGATGTCGAGCCGCGTCGGCCGGTCCGCCGACTCTGCTGAGCCCCTCCCCCCAGCGCCCGAGCCATGGTCGTTATTGCCGCCGCTGCCGTCAGTGGCCGCCGCGTGCCGCTGGCTGAACCCGGGCCACCAGTGATTCGTCAGCTTGAGTAGGAAGTGCTCGTGTGCGGTGGCGTTGCCCAGGGCAAACGATTGCTTGTCGCCGCCGCCGGCCTCTTCGACAACTGCGGCGGCTGTGGCGTTGCTGCTGTCGGCGCTGCCGGTGTTGGGCTCGTTGGGCGCGGTCGTATTAGTGGCGGCGGCGACGTGCGTGGCGTTGGCGTTGGCGTGCTTGAGTTGGTGGTGCTGGTGGTACGAGGCGTCCTTCGACACCCCGTAGTTGGCCCAGAACTGGTTGAACGTGTCCTGAAGCACGGACAGCGGGATGTCGTAGCCTGTACTGTCTTTCAGCTGTGCACGTTGAAGATATCGCACGATATGAACGTTAAGCGAGAGAGCGACAGAAAACGAGTTGCGCCACGCACGCACCGCACGCTTCATAAAAAATAAGGCACGTACTTTGCGTTCGGCCCACATGCGGGCTTCCTCCGGCCACTGTTGGATGTACTGCAGCACGGCATCGGCCACCTCGTCCGACTGCAAGTCTTTGAGCTGCTGCGTCACCTTGTGCTTGCCTGCATCCAGTCACGACCACACCGCACACGCACCGCACACACCGCACGCGGTCAGTATGATATAACTGAGCGCAGGAATGATGAGGCGGGCAAGTGGTGGTGGTTGGTTAACTTACCAGTGGAGTGCCACATCTCCGTGGCGTAGTCGCGGAAGAGGGCCGTCTCCTCGGAGAACTTGACGACGAAGAAGACCGGCAGGGAGAGGATGAGCGAGACGAGCAGGAAGAGGATGATGAGGGTCATGATGCCGTTCATCTGCTGGTGCAGCCAGGCCACCACCCGCTTGTCGCCGCGCATGAAGAAGTAGACCGTGCGGCGGATCGGGTAGGGCACGAACGTGTTCAACAGCTCCGTCGTCTCCTCCTCGCTCACCTCGCTCGCCAGCCCGCCATTCTCCTCCTCCGGCTCCTCTTCCATCACCACTTTCTCCATCTTCGTCTCCTTCGCCTCATTCTCCTTCGCCACATTGTCCTTCTTCTTGACGCTAGATTTCACGGTGATGTCGTTGACTTTTCTTTCGCTGGCTGCTCGGGTGGTCGCCTGCCGTCGGGTGGGGAAGCGGCGGGTGAGGTCGAGCGCCTTCGGGTGGTAGGGCTCCAGCGGCTGGTGGTCGAACGAAACCGAGTACTCGAGCGTGCCGCCGCCGCCAGAGGCCTCCGAGACGACGGGCATCGGTGCCGACGGCGTGGCGGGTGGTTGCGGCAGCGACGCCACCAGATCTCCGAAGAAGACGGTCTTCTTCCTCAGCGGAGCGCTGTGCGATCGCTTGATCCTGACCGTCGTCGCTTTGTGCGGCGTCCACTCTTCGGTCAGGGCGTCTCTTTCCTCCTCTTCCTCCTCCTCCTTCTCCTTTTCCTCTTTCCTCACTTTTTCCGTTGCCGTTTTCTTCTCGTCGCCCGCTTCATCATCGTCGTCGCGCTCGTCGTCGATATCGAACATCGAGGTGTTGCCCTTGACAACGCCGTCGTCGTTGTCGCCGACCGCGCCGCGTGCCTCGTCGGTCATCTGGTCCTCGTCTTCGTCCGTATCGTCCTCCGTCGGGTGGATCACCGTCGTACTGTTCAACGGGTCCTCTTCTTCTTCGTCTTCTTCGTCGAGCGACTTGAGCGTCACCTTCTTCTTCAACTTCTTGTCGCCCTTCTTTGCCATATCGTCGTCACCGATCGGTGCCGGCGGCGGCGCCTTGATCGTCGTCTTGACCGCCGGCGCGTGCTGTTGGCTGCCGCGCCGGAGGAACTGGTAAACGAAGAAGAGGAGCAGCACCTGCTTGATGTAGGCAAAGTCGATGTAGGTCCGCACGAGCCACTTGAGCACCGAGAAGATCCAACCCCAGAACAACAGCCATGGCACCCACTCCCTGCGTGTGCGGTCGTGTGTGCGCGTGTGCGTGTGTGCGTGTGGTAAGCAAAAAGGAAAGAAAGGAAAGAGCGAAGCGCGAGTACCAGAAGGTGACGGCAAGGCAACTGACGAGGAGGAGCATGCAGATCTCGGCCGAGGTGACTTCGTCTCTGACCCGATCGTCGTCCTCCGCATCCATCGCCGCCCCCGTTGTCGTCGCCCCGGTCGCCGTCACACCCTCGTCATCACGACTGCTCGCGCTCCGCGCATTCGCATTCTCGACTCCACTGCCGGCGATTCCTGGCGGCTCGTCAGCGCTGATGGGCTCGTCCGAGGGCTCGTCATCGTCGGCCTTGGTGGTCTTGAGCTCGTACTCGCGCACGACTCGCTCCCAGCTGAGGCCGCCGCGGTCGACGAAGCCCATGCCGGCCACGACGAAGGTGGCGGCGGCGCCGACCAGGAAGGGCCACATGCCCAGGTACTCGACCAGAAAGGGCAGCAGGCCGGCCAGGCCCAGGCACCACACGACGATGTTGACGGCGCGCAGCAGTCGGGGGAAGTGGTAGCGCCAGCAGAGGAAGGCGACCAGGGCGTAGGCCGCGACGAGCGGGTAGAGGCACGAGCGGATGAAGGCGTAGTTGAGGAAGAAGTAGCGCACGGTGATCTCGACGAGCCACACGAAGAGATAGAGCGCGCCGCGCAGGAAGAGGAAGGTGGAGATGACCACCTGCTGCACCGTGTCGAGGGCGAACAGGCAGAACAGCACCGCGGCGAAGAGGAAAAAGCGACCCCACCTGCCTCCCAACAAAGGTAACAACTTCATCAGCCTTTGTGCTGTGTTGTGTGTGCGTGTGCGTGTACGTGTACGTGTGCGCGTGTGCGTCGTACCGCTGCTTGACGAGCTCTTCGGTGATGGTGAGCAGCTTAAAGGGGAGGGTGAGCAGGCCGAGCAGCAACGGAGTGTCCGTTCGCATCAACTGGCTCAGCCAAGCCCTGCGTGCGTGTGTGCGTGCGGTGAGGTAAGCACAACACATGCAACTGCTTGAAGGGGGGCAAGTACCTCGTGCGTCGAATAGCCTCCTGCTTGAGCGGATGGAGGAAGACGCCGACTGTCACCGCTACACGACGAATGGATTCTAAATAAATAAAAATAAAAAGAAATAAAAATATAAAATCAGATTGGGGATGGAAGGAGAGATACCCCAGAGGAGGGGCCTGACGAACTGTTCGAAGACGAAGTAGAGCACGAAGAAGGCCCACAAGGTGAGGATGAGGAACAGGTTGGCCACCGTGTTGTAGAAGGCCTGCTTGATGGCGGTCTGCTCGACTGCCACGACTTGCTGCACCACCCCGCTGGCAAGCTGCCAGTAGCTCCCAGTCGTGGCCCGTCGGTGTGTCTCGCTCCTCGTTCGCAATCGACGAAAATGCGCTTTTGCCGCTGCCGGTGTCGAACCCGACGATAAAGATGTGGATTGAAAATTTGGCAGGTGATTTGTGTGATTTTGATGTCGGGGCGGCATGGGCGAGCCAGGCGCCGTTGACGTTGGCCCACCCCGCCCATCTGATGTCGATTCCATTTCGGTGGTATAAGTTTACACTGTCGCCGTTGTCTTGTTCCCCAAGAGTGCCGACGTGGCACCTGCTCAAGGCCACGTCAGCACAACAGCGTGATTGGCTTTAATAATAAATAATAAGAGCAACTTACAACTCGTCGGACCCATTGCCGCTGTCGTCGTAGTTGATGTTGTTGCCCACCAAGCCTTGGCGTCTTTGCTGTCGGTGGCGGATGATGAGGAGCGAGGCCACGATGACCACCAGCACGAACAAGACGGCCAAGGGCACCGCCACCGAGACGGCCACGATCAGCGCCAGGTCGGTTCCGCCGCCGCCTCCACCATCCTCTCCCCGTCGTCCCACCAACACCGACAGGTCTGCAAACAACAACAATCAGCAAATTGACGACACCACATGAACGTAATCGTCATCACGACGTGTGGCACGTACCGGGGTCGTAGGCCAGGTCGTCAGCGAAGTGGTCTACGGCAAAGACGAGGCTCGACGACGTGACGTTGGCGCTGGTTTCCACTCCGACCCTCTTGCGGCCATCGGCACCGGCCAAGCCGAAGTTGATCACCCGCACCAGCACCGACGATGCGCTTCCAGACGACGAGAGGAGAATAGAGGTCATGTCGTCCTTGGGGTAGTTGACCACCGTGCGCTCGCTGGTGAACGCCGGCGTCACCTTGAGCGTCACCTTCAGGCTGTTGTTCCTGTGTTCGCCAACCGTTGAGATGTGGGCTTTAAGAAAAGAAGAATGAAGGGGATAAAGGAAGTGAGAGTGTACGGGGCGAGCCAGGGCCAAGTGGTGATGACCAGAGAGAACTTGAGGAATGAGGGCGTCATCGGCAACGTAAAGTTGTCGCCTGCACCGCCACCACATTGCTTGATGGTAAGAAAAGCAGACAATGTCAATGCGAGGTTCCAGCAGGGAGAACGGACCAACGGCGACGTCGAGGGAGCGGTTGTAGGAGAAGAAGCTGTAGCGCACGGTCACGTTGTTGGAAAGCTCGCTCTTGTATCCCACGGCTGTGATGGCATCGCCGCCGCCCACCGGAACGAAGCTGTCTGCCGCCCACAGAGCTGAACATTTCATCACCACCACCACCGAGCACCACATCATGAGGAGCGTTGTCTGAGCAGTGCGATGGGTGGGCAGGGGGTGCGAACCTTGCGCGAGCGAGAAGCTGCGCTCGACGACACCGTTGATCGACACCTCTTCGACAGAAACGAACGAGAACAGAGCGCCGTCGTCGGGCTTGCCCACCACGCCTTCTTGGTCTGCATTGATGACCCCCCACGCACAGGTTAGCCTAAAGAACGAAAGCGACGCGAACAGCAAGGGCGAAGAGCACAGAGCGACGGACCAACGGGCAAAAGCTTGACCTGCGGAACGACGTCGTCGAAGACGGGCTTCACGAAGGGCGCCTGGGGGATCGGGACGGCCGACGGCGAGGGCGAGGGTGATCGCGAAGGCGACGGCGACGGCGACGGCGACGGCATATCCAACAGGCCGCACACGGAATAACCGGCGGGCAGAGAATAGCCCGAGTTGGGCACCGTGACCGATCCCTGCGCAAACGTGCGCGCTTGAATGAATGCACAAACATAGTGTGTCAGACGCTAATCTCAATGCGTGTCCAGAACGGCAAAGACAGGTGGTGGGGTACAGGGAATCGCAGCTGGGGATTGAAAAGCGGAGGACACGTTGCCGCGGCCAAGCTCGCCATAGAGTGCTGTGGTTGCAATGAAACGTAAGAAGGTCATGGTGGTGATGTTGCTGAACGGGGCATCATTCGGCGGTTGCAGGTGGGTGGGAGGGGGTGGAACCTATGCCCCAGCAGTACACTGTGCCATCTGGAGAGGCGAGATACGTGAGGCATTGTGGGCGAAGATAGAGAAAGCGGTGCAATGGAACGATGCGTACTGGATGTCTGGGCACAAGCTACGTCCCGGCCAGTGCTGACGTGCTGGATGGAGCTGGGCAAGCCAGCAATGAGCTTCGGGGCTTTCTGAGGACTTGTAGGTGCCAGAATCGCAGCTGACCACACATTCCGTAAGCTCCTGGCCAAAAATACAAGTTACCTCAGGGCGAGGAGCAATCGTACAGGCTCCCCAGCAGTAGACCAGGTCGTCTGCAGGCAATGACCACAAACACCGACAATCACAACAAAAACCCATCAGGTCTTTGAAATTGAAATGGACCCGCTGGGGAAGGAGAAGCTGTACCTGTGCCAATAGCACACGTTGTGGCGTAGCCGCATGACACCTGCTTGTAGAACCCAGCCACAGGCAGCGGCAGCGCAGAAAGGGAAAGCGTGTTGTTGTTGATCCCCAACTGGTCAAAACCGTCTGAATTGGTATGTTGTCAGTTGCTAGTCACTCGCAAAATGCCAGCCAAACGTACTACTGCCCCAGCACTGCATTCGGTTGTCTGGGGAGAGGAGAGCGAGTTGGCGTCATGATGAGTGAATGCAGCCATTGTTCAATACTGAAAGGCTGCAGTGGCGGCAAAGTGGTACCCGAATCGATGAGGCATGCGTGATTGACTCCGGTGCTGATCGCGGCAATGTTGGTGGCATTGGTGAGGACTTGGACGGGGACCGGGCTGCCCACACTGCCAGTCGTTCCATTGCCCAGTTGGCCCGTAGTCGCTGTATCACGCGGGGGTAGGGAGGGAAAAGTGAGAAGAGGTGAAAAACAATAAATCAGGCGCGAGAGATGCCGTTGTCGTACTTGTGCCCCAGCAGTATGCCTTGCCTGCGCAATGATCATCAAAAAAGAGAGTTGGCATGAGAGTAAAGCTCGGAGTTAAAACAAGTGGCAGGGGTGGGAGTACCAGAATCAAGGGCGCAGTTGAAGAGGGCGCCACAGGAGATTGCAGTGGCGCTGCCTATGTTCGGGACCAATCGCGGACTGGCCGAGGTCGAGAGGACGGAGTATGACAAGCCGGATCCCAGCGCACCTTCCTCATCTGTGAGAAAGCGCGCAAGTGTGAGCAAGCAATGATTGGTTGTGCGTTGTGATGTATAGGAATGCGTGTTGTGTCGAGCGTCACGTACTATTGCCCCAGCATGCAACGGAGCCTGTGCCAGAAACACGATAAGATTACAACACCACACACAGCCAGGCCAGGCATGGTTTGATGATTAAAAAGTTGAAATGGAGGGCTTGGAAAGGGAAGTACCATTGGAGAGGATGCCACAGACCGTCGACGGGCCGGTGCACATATCAATGAAGGTTTCCGTGTTGACCCTTCGGGTGGGGTCAATCACGTATTCCGCAATTGTCCCCTCCGCGATACACTCGTAGTCATCTGATTCACCACACGGCCAAACGACCACAGAAGAGCTTTCAACGCAGTGCCTTAGTTGGTGCGGGATGGAGACAAGGTCGTACTCTGGCCCCAGCAATAGACATGCCCTGTTACGCGGTTGTCGGATACAAATATTAGGTAAACAGTGTAACAAGCCAATTTGCCGGAGTTTTTCATGCACCAACGAAAAAAATCAAAACGAACCAGCGAAGCTCAAGGCACAGGTGAAAGGAGCGGGTGCGGGGGCGATCTTGGTGAAGAAGAGGTCGCCGCTATCGACCGCCAGCGGCAGCGAAGATGTGTCCGTTCCGTAGGCCAGGTTTCCCAACTGTTGATTTTCATCTGCGGACAAACAATAAGTTTTAATTATCTCTATTTCCATCTTCACATTGTTGGCAACTCCGCCAGTTGCTGATCTTTTCGATTAATCGATAAAGAACCAGAGCCCAGGAGAGAGAGTGAGCCCTACGTACTGCGACCCCAGCAGACGGCATTGGGGTTGGCGTCGGAGGCCGTTGGCAAAGACAAGCTGCACACCGTCAGCGCGACAAGTGCTACCAGCCACGACATGCTCACCACAAGACGGAAGAAAACACAAGATTGAGAAAACACGAGCCCGTTGGTCGCTGTTACCTCCGGGCTGGCCAATCCCCCTCTGTTTGGAAAGAAATACTACTATTCTTGTAAATTGGTTGCCCGATTCCTCTTCCTGGCAATGCTGTAGTTTACGGCTCCGAGAGAGCTTCTGGCGCTGGAAGTGGACGAGCAGCGAGGCCGCCAGCACGAGCAGGACTGCCACGGGTACGACTACGGCGACAGCCACAATCAGCGTCCTCTCTCCAGCGCAGCTCACCAACACCGCCAGATCTGCGTCGATCATAACATGAGTGAACATTGACATCATCTTCATGACGATGAGGTGGCACCTGGGTCGTCGGTCAGGTCGTTGGTGAAGTGGTTGATCTCGAAGACAGCACTTGATGTCGACGTTCACCGGTGGCACCGGCCAAGCCAAAGTTGATCACCCACACCAGCACCTGGGCGCTATCTTCGGACGACAGACGATGCGCTGCCGGCAGACGAGAGGAGGAGCGAGGTCATGCCGTCCTTGGGGTAGTTGACCACCGTGCGCGCGCTGGTGAACGCCGGCGTCACCTTCAGAGCCAGCCTCAGGCTGTTGTTCCTGCGCGTCAACGAACTCTCAGCGTGGCGATTCATATTGAAGAAGGCGAGCGAGTACGAGGAGCCCAGTGGTGATGGCAAGTGGGAATTGGGACATACCAAATAAAACGTGAGTCGACAACGAAATTAAACCAACGGGCAATTAACCACCGTAGCTCAGAGAGAGATCTGGAGGCTGCCAGCGACAGGCAGCGGCAGAGAAGATGAGTTTTGTACGTAGGCCAGGTTGCCCAACTGTTGAGGATCGTAGCGGACAAACAGAATGTGGTGTTATTCCTAGTTTCGCCAAACCGTGAACACAAGCATACTTCCTTCCAGCCACTAAAAGCGGCCAGAAACTTTTCCAACCGTTTTTTTTGCTTGGCGAGCTAACCCTGTCGCTTTTTCATCCTTTGTCTACACCATGATCAGCGACGAAGCTGAACCCAGCGAGGTGGATGTGTGGGCGGCCAGGCACAAGATTGAAGATCTGGCAGGCACTCTCATGGTGAATGGCCATTCAAAAGTCAAAGACAGCAACCCTCACCCCTTCAGTCAGCTTCCTTTCCTACCTTCACCATCTCAGATCAGCACTCCACCACTTCCCACCAACTCACAACCATCATCTGCACCCCTTCCCCAATGCCATCAATCACCAAGACACAGGCAAGTGTGCAACACTGCAAGAAGAACTGCCACCAGTTACACATCCCTGGCCAGCAGCACACTTGCACACCTGATCAGAAGTGCCCTGGCTTCTCATCTTGCCTCCATCTGCCCTACCATCCAGAAGAAAAGAAGCACCATTGGGAGGAGGAGAGAGCAGAATGGAAGCAAAAACATGCACTCAAGAAGGAGGACAAGAGTGAAGTCAAGAGGAGGAAGGATGATCTTCTCCATGTGCACAAGCAGAAGAAGTATGATGGCTGGTGGTGGCTGGCCTTGGAGAGGGTGGTGGTGAGCAACCCTGAGACCTACAGCATGAAGAGGGAATGAAGAAGAGAGTGCTGGTGATGATCTGCATGACAAAAGCCTTCACTGAGTGCCACCAGAAAGTTTGACTTCAGGCTGCAACAGAAAGGTAAAGGGTGAATTGAAGACAAAGATGCTCCTGGCTGAGGAAGAGCTGGTGTACATTTTGAGGTGGCAAGCAGAGCTGCAGGAGTGCCAAGATCTTGATCTTGATCCAGATTTCATTGAAGATGGTGCAAGTGAGGGAGAAGGTGATGATGTTGAAGAGGAAGATGATTAAATCAACCATCCACATGACTTGTACCAGCTGATCATGGTGGGTGTGGTTATTTTATTTAAAATTGTAGCAATTGCAGGGAGGAGGTCATCCTTGGTGCTACAAGATGAATGTAAATGAAACACCTTCTCTGTGGGGCTGTATTTGGGGCAATACTTAGGGAGTAACTTGTACCCTGCCCCTTGAGCAGTGATTAGCTGTTGGGCTATCTCACTGCTCCAGCCCCACTGGTGAAATGAACAGTTCAGATCTTCGACATCACCATCACCAACACCGGCCAGCGCCCGCTCAACAGCAGCGTGCTCACCTTCGGCCTCCCCGTGGCCGGCTCCACCATCACCCAGCATCTCAGCAAGATCTGGAAGAACTGGTTGGGTCCCGTGGTCCAGCTGCCGCCGGCCGCCGCCGAGCGGGCCACGATGCTCACCGCGGCGTTGCACCCGGCCGCGGGCGAGGCCGAGGGCTGCGGGGAGGCCACGATGGTGGGCGAGGCCGAGGGCTGCGGAGTGGCCACGATGGTGGGCGAAGGCCCTCCGACGCAGTTGACCGAGACGAGGCGGGTCGTGGAAATCGACCATTTCTCGCCAAGCTCCTCTTCAAAGGTGTGCTGCACATCTTTCATCAAATAGACCACCCCCTTCTCCTCCATGGACAGTAGCTCGATCATCAACTGGACGTTTTCTTTTGGGAATGTCCTCCTCCTCCCAGTCCCATGCTTGCGTGGTGACAGCTCCCCTCCCCTACTCCGCTTCATCACCTTATTCACCAGCGCAGGTGACACCATTAGATGCGCGGCAATCTTTCACTGTGACCAGTCTGGGTGACTCTGTTGCTTGCTCTGTATTGCTCGCCATAAGAGTGCATCACCAACTCCCTCCCTCCACCAGGTGCCAGAATTCACCTTCCTCAATTGTGGTGTCGTTTTGATCGTGCTCATCTACTTCGCTAGCTGAAAAAAATGGAAAATAAGTGTGCCAGCCGAAAAAACAGCGCTGGAACTGCTCCAGCCGTATTTTCACGGCAAAACGAAGCATGCTCGTGTTCACGGTTTGGCGAAACTAGGAATATGTCTACATTTTAGATCGCCACTTGATTGGTTTAGGAATGAAGGCATCAATCAGTCCGTAGGGGTGGAGGCTGCGTACTGAGACCCAGCAGGTGGCATTGTTGGCCCCGTAGACCGGAGGGCAAGGCCAGCCGCACGCACCAACCACCACGACATCGATGTGTAAGACAAAACGAGCAGCGCCAAACTGATGCGCACCACTTACAGGCTTCCAGCGTCCTGTCGGGCTCCGCGTCCGTTCGGCGACCCCATGGATGAACTTTATTCCTGAAATCAGGGGTCAACGCCGCCGGTTGGGCGTAAATGCTCGGGCCAGTGATCATCGTGCCATTTTGGAGTTGTGGACCACTCTTTTCTCATGGATCTCCGTCAAAACCAAGATCGGGAAAAACGATGATTGGAGCCGGGCTACAATGCGTCGGACCCGTTGTCCACGTCGTAGTTTACGAGTCCCGCTATGCTCCTCTGGCGCCTTTGCTGTCGGTAGCGGATGATGATGAGGGAGGCCACGATGACAGCCACCACGAACAAGACGGCCAAGGGCACTGCCACCGAGACGGCCACGATCAGCGCCAGGTCGGTGCCGCCGCCGCCACTTTCCTCCCGTCGCCCCACCAACACTGACAGATCTGTGTAATTGTCAGCAAACCGCCGACCTGACAACACATCACAGTACTGTTGCAACTAATAATATCTGATACAAAGGATGTGGGATAGGTGGTGCGTACCGGGGTCGTAGGCCAGGTCGTCGGCGAAGTTGTTGATCGCAAAGATGAGGCTCGACGACGTGACGTTGGCGTGTGTCTCAACCCCGACCCGCTCGCGACCATCAGAGCCGGCCAAGCCGAAGTTGATCACCCGCACCAGCACCGACGATGCGCTGCCGGCAGACGAGAGGAGGAGAGAGGTCATGTCGTCCTTGGGGTAGTTGACCACCGTGCGCTCGCTGGTGAACGCCGGCGTCACCTTGAGCGTCACCCTCAGGCTGTTGTTCCTGTGTTCGCCAACCATCCACCATCCGTGAATTAACTTGATGATTTTGTGAAACGTTTCAAGGGAGGGAACAGTGTACGGGGCGAGCCAGGGCCAAGTGGTGATGACCAGAGAGAACTTGAGGAACGAGGGCGTCATCGGCAACGTGAAGTTGTCGCCTGCACCCCCCACCACCGCCACCACATGGCTTGACGGTAAGAAACGCAGACAATGTCAGTGCTCGTTTCCTTTGAGAGAACGGACCAACGGCGACGTCGAGGGAGCGGTTGTAGGAGAAGAAGCTGTAGCGCACGGTCACGTTGTTGGAAAGTTCGCTCTTGTATCCCACGGCCGTGATGGCATCGCCCCCGCCCACTGGAACGAAGTTGTCCGCCACCCAGAGAGCTGGCGTGGTGGTTGTTGCATTGATTGAGCATCACATGAGCTTGGACGTTGGAAGCGTTGAGTTGAATGCGTGTCAAGCTCAAGTGGGCAGGGGTGCGGGAACCTTGCACGAGCGAGAAGCTGCGCTCAACGACACCGTTGATCGACACCTCTTCGACAGAAACGAAGGAGAACAGAGCGCCGTCGTCGGGCTTGCCCACCACGCCCTCTTGGTCTGCAATCGGCAGCCCCCCCACTCCCTCATTGGTGAGTGCAAAGAACGAAGACAGAGCGAACAGAAAAAGGGCGCGAAAAGCAAAGAGCGACGGACCAACGGGCAGAAGCTTGACTTGCGGAACGACGTCGTCGAAGACGGGCTTCACGAAGGGCGCCTGGGGGATGGGCACGGCCGACGGCGAAGGGCGAAGGCGAGGGCGCGACCAGCAGGCCGCACATAGAATGGCCCGAGTGTGCCGCCGCGACCGTTCCCTGCACAAACGTGTGCGCTTGAAGGCACCACCAACGATTAATAATTGCGCGCGAGCGTGTGTGTGTGTCAGAAGCCAAGCCCCAGTCAGGGTAGAGAGATTGGTGAGATGATGATGGGTACAGGGAATAGCAGCTGGAGATTGATAGACCGAGGACACGTTGCCACGGCCAAGCTCGCCATAGAGTGCTGTGGTGGCAATAACGCAATGTATCCAAGGATGATGATGGTTTTAGTTCATTTGATTTAAGGACAGTGCTGGTGAATGTGGGCGAGAAACCTGTGCCCCAGCAGTACTCGGTGCCACCTGGATCGGGGAAGGAGTGAGAATTTGTGATGAATGAAATTGTCATAACACAAGAGTAGTCATGCAACCGTGCGTACCGGTTGTCTGGGCGCAAGCCACGTCCTGGCTCATGGTGACGCTCTGTATGGAGCTGGGCAAGCCATCAATGAGCATCGGGGCGGCCTGAGGGCTTGAAAGTCCCAGGATCGCAGCTGACCACATGCACACGCACATACGCACACGCACACACGCGATGTGGCAAACCAAGACCTGTCAGCTGCACCAACCAAAAAAAAAGCCTACAACAAGCGAGGGAGGTTCATCAATCGTACAGTTTCCCCAGCAGTAGACCTTGTCGTCTGCAGACAGCACAACACGACAATTACTATCTTGATCAAAAAAATACATCAAACTGGTTGGGTTCGGTTTACCCGTGCCAATGGCACACGTTGAATCGGAGCCGCACGACACCTGCTTGTAGTGGCCGGCCACGGTCTGCAGCTGCACAGAAAACGGGAGCGTAGCATTGTTGATCCCCAACTTGCCTCCAGAGTCTGAATATTGATCATATAGTGTCCGTGTCAGTGCCAGTTGAAGCAGTGGTCAACCACTTCCCAAGGGGCGAATGGCAACGCACTACTGCCCCAGCAGATCAATTCGTTCCCTGTTGCGAAGACAGAATTGAGATGGCAGCGTTCAAACCACAGCAGGTGGGGTAGGTGGCAGCGTACCTGAGTAGATGAGGCAGGCGTGGTTGTCTCCGGCGCTGAACGAAATAATGGATCGATTGCTGGTGGTCACTCGTACTGGGCTAATGCTGCTCACAGCGCCAGAGCCACCGTTCCCCAATTGGCCCACGTTGCCTGCGCCACACAGACTGTGAGCCAACAAATGAAGGAGGAACCGTGTCTAACCACGCGCAAGAAGGGCGTACCAGCGCCCCAGCAGTAGGCACTGCCTGTGCGAGAGAGCCGTGCGTTTGCGTGTGCGATGGTGCGTGAGTGTTCGTGTGTGAGAAGGTCGGCATAGGAGTTTAACATCGGGGGCACTTGAATGATGTTAGTGTACCGGATTTGAGGAGGGCGCAGTTGAAGAGGCCGCCGCAGAAGATTGCTGACGCGTTGGTGAGGTTGGAGACCAAGCGCGGAGTGGCGGTGGACGTGAGATTGGCGTAGGCCAAGCCACACCCCAGCGCACCCTGTTCATCTGCGCCCAACAAAAACAACCTTTCCGTCAGCACCAGCAGCAGCGGTGCGATTTTACGTCTGCCAAGCCAATCACAACGTACTGCTGCCCCAGCACGCAACGGAACCTGCTCATCAACACACGCGCACCACCGCACACGCACGTTGTCATATCCGGTCGGTTTGGCGGGGCTCGGGGAGGGGGGCAGGAGAGGTACCGTTGGAGAGGACGCCGCAGCTGGTCCACAAGCCGGAGCAGAGGTCGGTGAAGATCTCCATGCTCGCCTTTCGGTTGGGGTCGATGGGGTAGTCCTGCCCTGCAGTGGCCGCGCCTTCACCAAGACTCTCGAAGGAATCTGTCGCCACAGAACGACACCACGACACCACGACACATGACACACAACACACACCCACACGTGCCCACAACGCCACAGATCAGCCTTTGTTGTGGGTCAACTCTCTATGTGGCGCGGGACGGTGATAGTACTCGCGCCCCAGCAATAGACATGCCCTGTGGTGGGTGTTGGGGCGCCACGTCAGAAGAGATGGGCGGAGTTTCTGGATTTTGGGAAACGAACCAGCGTCGCTCAAGGCACAGGTGAAGGGGTTGGAGGCGGGAGTGATCTTGGCGAAGTGGAGGTCGCCGGCGTCGACCGTCAGCGGCAGTGAAGATGTGTTCAGTCCGTAGGCCAGGTTGCCCAACTGTTGATGATTATCTGCGGAGTATTAAACAAAATCACGTTGGGTGAGGAGTTGAGTTCGACGATGGGCGAAGCGGGAGTGATCTTGGTGAAGTGGAGGTCGCCGGCATGGAATGATGTTCTTCTTTCCAATCGAAAGATACTCCACACTACACAACATGTGGCCTGGTTTGGTAGCCCCGGGGCGGCCTACGTACTGAGACCCCAGCAGGCGGCATTGAGGTTCGCTCCGGAGACTAGTGGCCAAGACCAGCCGCTGCACGCCGCCAGCACGATAACCAACCACTGACACAACATGCCGCAACTCAAGACAAATAAGAACAAGAAGTCATGCAGTTTGACAAAAGAGAAAGCATACGCCCGTACCCGATTGGGCAACCCGAAGCCGCAACCACGGGCAAGAAATTGCCAAGAATATCACTAGTTAACTTCAAGTGCGCCAGACACTTTGCCAAGCCATGAGCTGGGGCGACCCAGCTGGGTCTAATA
This sequence comes from Acanthamoeba castellanii str. Neff, assembly GCF_000313135.1. NCBI lineage: Eukaryota > Discosea > Longamoebia > Acanthamoebidae > Acanthamoeba > Acanthamoeba castellanii. The sequence goes on from NW_004457598.1 coordinate 311,257, forward strand.
GCCGATGGAGGGGACGTAGACGCCGTCGACGGGATCGCTGTAGGCGCCGAGGGCCATCAAGGTGGCGCTGCGCTGCAGCCGCAGGCCACCACCGGTGAGCGCCCACTTGACCAGGGCCGGGCTGAGACGCCCGATGACCTTGAGCAGCACCGAATCGTCGTTGCGGCCGCTCGACACGCGCCTGGTCATCTTGAAGTGGAGGCGGGCCACGACCTCGTCGCACTCGCCCACGCTGTGCCCGGGCAGGGTCACGCTGGTGGCATAGCCCACCAGGCGCTCGCTGCCCTCCTCGACGGCCACCAGCGGCTCATCGTGGTAGGTGGACCAGACCGAGCTCAGGCACTCCGCCAGATCCTGCTCGCGCTCCACGCCCACAACTCGCCTGGAAACTGAATCAGGCGTGTTCGTGTGTGTGTGTGTGTGTGTGTGTGTGTGTGTGTGTGTGTGTGTGTGTGTGTGTGTCGCGCGCGGGTGTGTGTCGTGCGTGTCGTGTCGGTGTGTCGTGTTGCTTACTTGTGCAATGCGGCGCAGGCAGCGAGGTCGTCGGCGGTCATGGGGCGAATGACAAGCTTGAGCTTGGGCTCCGGCCAGTCCTCGGCGCACCGGCCCATGAAGAAGTTGAGCTGGTCCTTGGGATCGAAGCCGAGCTTGACATAGAGCGAGAACGAGACCAGGTTGTAGGCCTCCTGCACGAGGCGGATCGACTTGTGGCCGTCCTTCACGCCCTTGTCTGTTTGTTTGGCCACCAACACTTTGTTAGTGCATGTCGTGCGTGTCGTGTGTGCCGTGTCGTGTCGTGTCGTGTCGTGCGTGTTGTGTAACACATAAGTACCAATGACGGCTTGCATGAGCGCACGCCCAACACCGGTGGCTTGAGTGTTGGGGTCGACGCTGATGGGACCTTGTACAAGAGAAGCAGAGAATGAGAGTTCAGACTCGCCCTCATCTACACAGTAGAGGCTGCCAACGTGGAGCAGTACCCACAGAAGCGACCTCGCCCCTTTGATCAAGGAAGTTGGAGCCCACGATACGACCCTCAGCATTACGCGCCACCACCCCGTACACCTTTATGCTCCACAAGAATTAGAATCAAGTACAGAGATTGAATTAAAGAGAAATCTGATTCTTTGCGGGGGCAGATGTTGGGGAGATCATCAGTGGCAAGGAGGAAGATTAGATTACCTTGGGATGAGAGGCAAGGGCCTGGTGAAAGCCCAGGGCGCTCTCGAAGAGACCGAAATCGAGATGACGTCCGAGGTTCTTGTAGTGAAGCGTGTTGAACGCCTCCATGCACACGCGCGCCGTCTCCGGCACATCCGCCTGCTCGAGCTCGCTCAGCACCACCCCTTGCGCCTGCTTCGCTTCCATCTCTTCGTCTTGACCGGCAGAAACAAATCAAATTGCAAAAATATTCGTAGATTAAAAGATTAAATATATAATTATAATATTCAGTTTATATTGGTTGAACAACCCTCCCACTTTGCCTCGAGGCCGCAACGCAAGCTGCACGGAGAAGAAGATGAAGGCTGTGGCGGTGGAGGTGCGGCCGTTGCGCGGGCTCGAGGAGGCGGACGAGGCCGCGCGGGTGTGCAAGCGGGCGTTCAACCGCATTCAGGAGCCCCAGTTCGGCCGGCTGGTGAGTTTTCCCGACGAGGCCCTGTCCTGCCGTGCCCACCGCTACTTCGCATCTCTCGAGCGGGTCCGAACGAAGCTTCTCCATCTTCGCTCTTTCGCCCCCCCCCCAAACCTAAATTATTTTTTCTCCACCACGACACACGCACACCGCACAAAGAGAACTCATGCGTTGCATTGCGTGCGTGTTGCCAGACTTATGCTGTTGTGGCTTGCAACACGGAGACGGGCGCGATCATCGGTTCCAACTACCTGGACCAGCGCGACGAGGTGGCATCGGTCGGTGCGTGACCAATTTGGGGGGGGGGTGAGATGTGTGTGGCGAGTCTTCTCAACCGGTCCCGTCGTGTTGCGCTACCAGGCCCGATCAGTGTCGACCCCGACATCAATATCCCTGGGGTCGGCCGCGCGCTCATGCAAGCCGTCATTGGTCCCGCGCCCCCGCCCTTCGATACCATGTTGAATGCAGTTGTGGACATGTCGTGTGATGTGTGGTCTTCATATATTGACGTGCGTGCGGCCGCTGACGTGGCATAAACAAACAGACGAGGGTGTGAAGAACGGCCACAAGTCGATCCGGCTCCAGCAAGAGGCCTACAACCTGATCTCGTTCTCGCTCTATGCCAAGCTCGGCTTCGAGCCCAAGGACCAGGTGAGCTTCATCATGGGCCGGTGCGTCGAGGACTGGCCGGAGCCCAAGCTCAAGCTTGTCATTCGCCCCATGACCGCCGACGACCTCCCCGCCTGCGCCGCACTGCACAAGTACGTCGTGCACGCTACACATGGTGCAGACGACGACCGATTTCTATTTCCTTTACGTACTCACACACACACACGCACACGCACACGCACACGCACACACTCACGACACAGGCGCATCGTTGGGGTGGACCGCAGCGTGGAGCTGCAAGCGAGTCTTTCGCCCCAGTGGGCAGTGGGGCACAACGCCCCGCTGGTGGCCGTTTGTAGTGACGTTGGTGACAGCGGCAACGGCCGCATCGTAGGTTACGACACGAGCGCCACGAGCCTGGGCCACGGCGTGGCTGAGTGCGACGAGGTGCTGGCGCGTCTGCACTTTGCCCTGACGCAGCAGGTGCCGCCGGAGCGCCGCGACGACGACGTCATCCTGCGGGTCATCGGGCGGCAGAGCCCGTCGCTGATGCGGTGGGCGCTCACGCGA
>NW_004457598.1:314161-315644 GCF_000313135.1 Acanthamoeba castellanii str. Neff
GCACTGCCAAGAAGGTGCACAAGCCATGGGGAGGATACACACACCAGTGGGTGCGCATCCAGCACCACACATGGGCCGCCTACACCATCTACCACAATTTCCCAACACCCAAAATCACCCCACCTTTCAATGTTCATGTGCCATTCAATGCCCCACACACCACCACCACCAGTGACATTTGTGCTGAGATTGGCATTGAACAGCAACAGGGTCAGTGGCCACACATGGAGGACGTGACATTTGTGTGCACGTGGCACATGGCTGATGGGCGCCACCAGATCTTTGCTTTGGGGGTGTTGGATGGACACAGAGGCAATGCCACCTTGTGAGTGCTGTGCAAGGTCCTGCCCAAGTGCATTGTGTACAACCTGGGTGACAACGCTGACCTCAATGATGCCAATCAGACACACAAGATCAACAGTAAGTTCATGCTTGCCTTCTGGCAGGCACAACAACAGCTCAACACCAATTCACACAGTCACCATCATGGGTCAGGCAGCAGGGCCACCATGTGTTTGTGGCAAGGAGGCAGCACAATGCTCTGGTGGGCATGGGTGGGCAATTCCAAGGCCACACTGCCCACCATCAGCTCACCACACTCAACCACAAGCCACACACCAGCAAGCACAAGGATCAGCATATCAAGCAAACCAGCACATCATTCATACTGCACACCATCAACCAGACCTATGTGCACCTCAATGGGGTGCACATCACCATGACCCACACACTCAGCAACACCCAGAGCTACAAGCCATTCACCACCACCAACCACCAACACCACACAGCCAGTTACACCATGTCACCAATCCCATTCATCAGATCCATGGACATGGGGGCCATGCCAGACAATGCAAGCGTCATTATTGCAAGTGACAGGCTGTGGGACATGATTGACCATTGCAAGGCAGTGCAGATTGTCTGATCCAATGTTGGTGCGGCGGCCAAGGAACTTGTGTGATGTGCCATGGCCAAGGGAATGATGGACAATGTGAGTGTGCTGGTGTTCATGCCCAAGAGGCTTTATTAAGTGTTTGGGATGATGACAGGGAGTGTGACAGCAGCTGAGATCTTGCTGAGAGCATCACACAGCTGCTTGCGCAGGCACTGCACTGCAGTGTCACTGGAGATGACCCACTTGCATTGGTGCTTTTCCAGATTGAAGGTGAGTAGGATCTTGGTCTGATCCTTGCTGAGTGCAATGATGCTTCTGAGAGGCAACATGAGGGCCTCCCAGGTCAGCAACATGCACATGACCTGGGTGATGCTCTTGACACCATGACTGCACAGATCTGAACAAAATCCATCTTTGATGGCCTTGAGGATTGCGCCAGTATTGTGTGGTGTCACCAGCACCCAATGATGATGTGACTCCTTCTTGATGTAGGCATTGAAGATAGCTTGTCCTTGTAATACATCATCTGGCCCAGCCTGTGATTGGGTGTGCTTGGATGGTGATCACATTGGAATGATGATGTAAGGG
>NW_004457598.1:315685-319680 GCF_000313135.1 Acanthamoeba castellanii str. Neff
GACGACCGATTCTATTCCTTTACGTACTCACACACACACACGCACACGCACACGCACACGCACACACTCACGACACAGGCGCATCGTTGGGGTGGACCGCAGCGTGGAGCTGCAAGCGAGTCTTTCGCCCCAGTGGGCAGTGGGGCACAACGTCCCGCTGGTGGCCGTTAGTAGTGACGTTGGTGACAGCGGCGACGGCCGCATCGTAGGTTACGACACGAGCGCCACGAGCCTGGGCCACGGCGTGGCTGAGTGCGACGAGGTGCTGGCGCGTCTGCACTTTGCCCTGACGCAGCAGGTGCCGCCGGAGCGCCGCGACGACGACGTCATCCTGCGGGTCATCGGGCGGCAGAGCCCGTCGCTGATGCGGTGGGCGCTCACGCGAGCGGGCCTGCGTCTGCAGCGCCAGGGCACCATGATGGCGCGCGGCGACTATGCCGAACCGAGCGGTGGCGTCTACTCGCCCTCCGTCATGTACTGAAAGGGTGCAGCTTGTTGGCCAACAAGCGGCCTGCTGCTTTTGTTCTCTTGAACCAACCAACCATTGCCTTGTCCTTGTGCCAAGCAATAATCAGAGTAGGCAAGTGCTTTCAAATGTACTGCTTGATTGGTACAGCAAGGACATAATTATGCTGTAACACTGGGCAACTTTGAAAACACGCCACCAGACACCCTCTGACCTTCTTAAGACTTTTTGGCTGATGTCATCATGTATGAACCATTCACATGTCCTGAATGTCCTGGCCACATGTTCATAACCAAGCAAGCACTGGGAAGCCATCTCAACTGCTTTGTCACTTCACCTGGAATCGTACGTGCCACACTTCACATTCCCAGCTCTTGCTTGAGCTTGAACTGAGTGTGCTTCTGACTTGTGTTTACGACCGGGCAGCAGCAATGCGTGCCCAGGGGGCTGACCAAGAGGTGCTGAAGCGGGAGCCACACTGATGATTCATCAACAAGAGTGCTGGTCTACCACCAGGTTAACTCTGCCAACAAAAGCGGTGGAAGTGACAAGTTGGACAGCGCAAGTGAGACCAGCGACAAGAGTGATGCCAGTGATGCCAGCAACAAGAGCATTGCCTACAACGCCACTGACAAGAGCAATGCCAGCAACACCAGTGACAGTGACAAGAGCAATGCCAGTAACACTCAAGATGATTGTCTCTGCGACACCCACAACAAGAGCAATGCCAGTTATGCCAGCAACACTCAAGATGCCAGCAATGGCAGCAATGCCAGCCACGCTCAAGATGCCAACAATGAAAGCTGCGCTGTAACTGTGTGCGTGACTGGCCAAGTCCTGTTGGTGGACACTATGAGTACTGCTAACCGTGCTGTGCCTTAGTAGCCCAACACCTGAGACTCGGGATGTCCAAAAAGGAGAATGACGCTGAGACTACCCAATGAATGTGGCAAGTGCAAGAGGATTTGGCTGACTGGCCATCGGCCACCAGCACCCCAGGCGGCGACCAAGAGCAGAATGATGCGGCACAAATCGAGGCGGAGCTGACCAATCTCAGGAAGCTAAGACAGAAGTATGGCCAACATGAACTCCGCATCACTTGCGTAGGTACCAGCAAAGCGGGCAAGACGACCTTCGCGGTACGCACAATGACCCACGTAGGATGAGTGCGCAATTGTCACTCTTGGTGGAGTGGACTGATGATGTTGTACTTGTGCAGGCCAGCTCCAGGGCTGCGCTGCAAGACGAAGAGTTCATGATACCCCCTCACCTGGCCCCAGCAGTCACCACGGCAATCGCTGGGTATGCCAGGACTTGTACATGACCAGCCTCCTTGGCCAGGAGCTCCGGGTGGTGAGCCAGGACCTCAAGGGTATCACCTATGACTTGACGCGGCCAATACCCGGGCGATGATCGCCAAGGAGGTGTGCAATATCTTCATCGGGGTCTTCCCCAGACAGCTCCTGCGCATGCCCCACGAAGCTAGCCGGCGCCTGAGCGAGATCGAGCAGGAGCCGCAGGACGCCCTGCTGCTGGTCTTCGGGGCCAATCTCCTCAACGAGAAGGACGCGCTCCAGTGCCTCGCCAGAATCTCCAAGGGGTTGGCCCGGCGCCACCTGCCCTACTTCACCGTCCTGACCAAGGTGGACCTGCTGCCCGAGGGGACCACCGTCGAGGCCGCCATCGAGAAGGTGGAGGAGGCAACGGGCACGAATCGCGCCTTCATCTTCCCCATTGCCAACACGATCAAGAACCGGAAGAAACTGCCGGCCCAGACCACCCTCCAGATCCTGCGGCTCTACTCGGCCATCCTGCGCAACACCAGGGGTCGGCTCAGATCTGCTCCATGGACTCGCAGTTTTGGATATGAGTGAGTGCGTGAGTGAATGAGTTAGCGCAATGAGGTCAACAGAAGAGGAAAAGGAGCCGTTGGTAGAATAGGTGTGAGGCTAACTGGGCCAGGAGGTCCAGCTGAAGCCACCGTCCTCGGAGCGAAAGAACACAACCTCAGACCAACCGATCCGACCGCCATGAGTACCTGAATCGCCGGACACATTTAATTTCATCATGATGATCTCTAATCATATGGAGTAACGTACCCCTGGTGGTGGAGTCATAAACAGTGATGTCGGGGTGAAAGTTGAAGGCGAGTTTGAAGGGGCTGTGTGCTTGCCTTTGCACTGCAATAGCCTGCGAACCGACCACCACGAAGCTGCCACCAGGCTTGGAACTGGCCACCGCGGAGACAATCCTCTCATGATGAAGCGGAAGATCGCTCACCACTGCGCTGGGCGAGAAGGTCACCAGCCAGGTGGGGTCTTCAAACACCCACAAGTCACGGTCGGCCAGCACCGAGAACAGCCCAGGTCTGGGCGCGGAGTGGACCCCACAGGCCAGGCAGAGCAGAACAAGGAAGAAGCAGAGGAAGGGTGTGTTCAGGCTCATCGGTGGAAAGACCACGGCGCAAATCCCCTTTTTTGGGACAAAAAAGATACACGACTTGTCGTTAAGTGGTATTCTGTACACGTTGGCCAAGCCACAACTTGAAGTTCACTCGGGTGAGTCTTGGCGTGGCTTCTCGCGGTGGGTGAGACGAGGCGACGATGGCGGAGCGGCCGGTGGCGAAGAGGGCGCCGACGACGGCGCAGAAGAAGATGAAGATGAAGGACCCGATGATGAAGAAGAAGCGGCTGAAGAGAGATAGGCCGTGCGGCGTGGAGATGCGGGAGAGGATTGCGAAGAGGCGGAGGATGAAGAAGAAGAGCTGGTGGGGGCGATGGTGGGCGAAGAGGGCGGAGTGAAGGGCGGGATGACCCGGTGGATGGCGGCCGTGAGCGAGGAGAAGTTGACCGGCTTCGTGAGGTGGACCTCGAACCCGGCCGTCTTGCTTCGCTTCACGTCCTCCTCCATGCCATAGCCCGACAGCGCAATGCCCTGATGGTTTGGTTTGGTTTGGTTTGGTTTGGTTTGGTTTGGTTTGGTTTGGTTTGGTTTGGTTTGGTTTGGTTTGGTTTGGTTTGGTTTGGTTTGGTTTGGTTTGGTTTGGTTTGGTTTGGTTTGGTTTGGTTTGGTTGGTGAGCAACCAACACGAAGTGGCTGTGGTGAGAAGAAGGGGAGGTTGTGTGGTGAAGGGCACCTTGAGACGATAGTTCTCTCTGAGCACTTTCATCAATTGGAGGCCGGTGCCGTCTGGCAGACCGATGTCGCTGATCACCAGATCGAACTTGCCCTGCTCCCGCTCCGCCACCTTTACACAACACACACAATCGCACAACGTCATGTCAGCACAAAACACACGACACAACACGACACACACGCGGGTGGGAGGCGGCGTACGTCGAGGGCGTCCTTGACGGTGGAGGCGACAAAGACCTGGTAGCCGAGTCGCTGTTGGAGGAGGCGCGACATGATGAGGAGCGTCGACTTGTTGTCCTCCACGAGCAGCACCTTGAGCGGCCGGATCGAGGCCGCCGGTCGCAGGGGGCTCACGCTGCCGGCGATGAGCGACGAGCTCGCGTAGGAGGCCGAC
>NW_004457598.1:319763-323552 GCF_000313135.1 Acanthamoeba castellanii str. Neff
GAGATCAAAGTTGATCTGCTGGATCATCTGTTGGCTAAGGATCCAGTGGACACTGTGAGTGGCCGCCATGATGAGTGCTTGTGCTAGAACCTGATTGGCCCTGATTCTGTTGGGCATGATCCTGCAGGATTGTATTGCGCTCTCCACCCTGTGGCTTGCCATTGCTCAAAGGGACAAATGTTGTCTGTTTATTTATGCTTCGACCTGGAGTCTCTTGCTGACTCCTGTGGAACTGAATCTGTTCTTGCTGTGATTGGTGGTGTCAAGATTGCTCATGATCTCAACCTTGGGTGTCATGATGCACTCCAGGATGAGCTGAGCGACACAATCGCCCAAGGCAATGACAAAGTCCTCATCGTTGTGGTTGAAAATGAGTGCTTTCACACCACCATGATAACCACCATTGATGACGCCGGCGCCAATGTCAATGCCCTTCTTCCAACCAAGACCCAATCACGGTGCAATCCTCCCATAGGTGCCAATCAGCACAGCAATGGCGATCCTGAGATCCACCAACTGCCAACCTTGTGCAGTGGAGTGGGCCCGCCTAGGGGCGGTGGCACCTTCTACCAGGAGCTTGATTCTGAGTGGCTGGTTCTGCATCAGTGTTGGTGTCGTCTGCGACCACCATAAAACCCTAACCAAAAAAGGGCACCGGTTGCCCATTGTTTTAGTGCCATGGACGAGTTCATACACACGCCGCTCGTGAAGCGCACCTGTGCCAAGTGTTCGCGGAAGTGCTCGTGCGACGATTCGTACGCCCTGTTCTGGAGTCAGCAGGGCGACAGCATCAATGTCCTGCGGGCAATCTGTCTCAACGATGACGACGAGTTTCGGAGCATCGAAGTGGCGCCTGCACTTCTGGCCGATCTTGAACACTGGCGATCCGAGCACAAGAAGAACAACGCGCTCGGATGGTGGTTGCCACTCCGCGTCGAAGACAGTGCCAAACTCAAGGAGCCCGTGAAGGCCACGCGCTACAACGTGAAGCCCATGTTTGTGTGTGATCTTTGTATGCCTAAATGAACGACATGGTCATTTCGATGAGCTCTGAGGGCAGACGCTTCAATAGGACACGGATCGTCCACAAATAGCACTGGCGGCGCCAATATGCGCGCGCTGCATCCGGTATGCGATCCTGCAGCTTGCGCTTTCTTCTCTGTTGTTTGTCGATCTTGTGGCCGTGCACGCCGAGCTTCGCGATAACGCTTACATGTTTGCGGTATTCGGACCCTCGATCGCCGCAGCTGCTCTTCTCAAGTACGATGCCTCGTCCGGACCATGACGCCAAGAAATAGGTGCAGCCGCTCGGATTGTGTGTGCCCGGCACGACCTCGCGACAGAGGCACTCGTTGGAGGGGTACTGTCTTCTTTTTGGGATATCGCTCGGGAACATTAGTGTGTGGTCGCGAAGCTAGCGTAGCTGGAGGGCGTGCGTGGACCCTTGTGGAACTCGCGGGCCCTGCCATCGGTGTAGTGCCGTACCACGGTCGGGAAATTACTGACGGGGTGTCCCTTGCGAAGGTTGCCGGCGTACATCACCGTGCCGCCCGGAACACGCGACGCTTCGAGGAAGGCCGGTAGAGCCTGCTTGCAGTATCCACACCAGTCCGCGTAGTACATGACGATGCAATCGTCGTGATGCTCGACCTTCTTCAGCTCGGCGGCGTCGAGGAATCGAACCTTGTAGCCCTTCGCCGCAGCCTTCTCCGTCATCTTCTTGGGGTCCGGCGCTGATGGCTTGCCTGTGCCAGCATCCGGCCTGCCCTTGACATCGGTCTTGGCCATGACCGCGAACCCGACAATCACCACCACGACGAGCACGACGAACCAGATGATGAGCGACCTGTGGTTCTCGGTGGACGACATGTTTCCGCCCCATGCACACAAAAAAGACTTTGCCAGCGCAACGTTTATTTTTTAGGCAGTGGAGGCTCCGTTACGGGGCTGAACGTGGAACTTGGTGGCCACGCCGACGGCCAGCGGGAGGGCGACGGTGCTGGTCTGCGAGGCCTGCACCCAGATCTCGTCACCGGCGATGAAGTTGCCGAGGGTCTGCGCGTAGAGGACCGTGGGGATCGCCGAGTTGGCCGACGGCTGCTTGGTGTCCTGCGCGATGACGTAGGTGTTGGTGCCGCGCTTGAGAATGATCTGGATGGAGCGCTGGCGGGCGTTGTTGGCGCCCGACGCGGCAAAGGTGACGGCGGCGCCGACTTCGTACTGCGAGGCAAAGGCCACCATGTACTTGCCGGTGGTCACAACGACGGGGCCGGCGGCGAGGTTCGGGGCTGCCGGTCGAGGACCAGGCCAGGATGGGCGCGTAGGTGCCGTCACCGGGGATGTTCTGGGCGGAGCCGAGCCACACCGACGAGAAAGCCTGGTTGACGTCGATGGGTCCCGTGGGCTGGGATTCGAGCGGGACGACGGGGGCCACAAGCGAGACGAAGCCGCCGCCACAGCTGCCACATCCGTAGGCGCGCTCGACATCGGTGATGTTCTGCTGTTCCATTATTGGTGATGGTGTGGTTGCGGGCGATGTATAAATCGATGCGACGTGAAGACGCGGGGGTATCTTTTTTCGCCCTTCCATCCCGATCGAGGAACGGGGTTGCGTTTTACTCCAACACGATGAACGCGCCCAACGCCGAATTCGCCTCTCACTTTGCGGGCGTCGCGCCGTTCGGCGGTCGGGCGTGGGCGGTGCCGCGTCCCACGTTCACGCCCATGTACAGACAGCCCGCGCCGACGGCAGCACCGACCACGACGACGCAACCGAATCGAAAACGCGGGGGGCTGAAGAGGGACCGATCGTACGGGGGTCCAACCAAGCGGGTCCGCATCAACGAGGGCCTCAATCAAATAAGGATCATCCCGGCCGGAAACAACGGCGTGCGATTGCCGGGATGGCGTAAACGAGCAACCATCGTTGTAAATCAGCCTTGGCATCATTTTTATTGAACGACCAACAACCACCACACCAGCTCTTCCATCGCCACGCGTCGGTGCTCGGGTTCTATGTCCTGGATCACCCACGCATCGTGATCGTCGTCATCGGGCATCAGCGGCACCTTGGTCGGATCGGGGCTCGCCAATCCGCTGGCCCAGTATCCGCTGTCGTCGCGTCGCTTCCGTCTCGTCCTCGTGCGGCCTTGCTTCATGTGTGTATGCGAATGGTTCGAATGCGCGCCATCGCACACACGACCTTTTTCCGACGCATTCGGGTAAAATGAACAAGAAGAAACACGGCATCAAGTCGGAACGCGGGATCCGCGCCAAGCGATCGGCGCGGGCGCTCAGGATCTTCGAGGCGCTGCGCAGCAACGCGCCGCCCGGCACCGTGCTCGTGCTGGCCAACGCGCGGCCGGCCGAGGCCACGGGACAGGCCGCCAACTTCCTCGACGTCTACCACGTGTCCAAACCTCGCTCGATCGTGCGCGGCCACCCCGCATCGCCGCCCGACGAGCGATCCAAGAAGGACACCGACAAGGCCGCCGTGCGCAAGGCCTTCAGGCGCTCGGCCAAGTGGATGCGCTACCTCACGATCTTCTCGTCGGAGGGCCAGGTGCAGGCCAGCGTCGACCTCGATGCCGGATCGCGCGTCGATCTTTCCGTCGATCCACAGCAACAGATCGCCAAAACAGCGACGGGCGACGCCGACGAGGAATCGTCGTCGTCCGGCATCATCGGGTGGATCAAGGCCAACTGGAAGCTGACGTCCATTGGCGCAGCGGTGGTGCTCGCCCTGGTCGTCGGCGCGTGGCTGAGCATGCGAAAGTAATAAACGCGTCC
>NW_004457598.1:323654-367749 GCF_000313135.1 Acanthamoeba castellanii str. Neff
GACGCACCACCGCCGCTCCGTCGCGCGCCGCCTGTCGCCCCCAATGTCACGCCTGGCGGCAACGCCGCGGCCGCGGCCGCGGCCAGCTGCGGGCTGGGCGTGGAGGTGTGGATGGTGGGGAGGACGATGGTGAAGGTGGCGCCCTTGCCCTTGCCCTCGCTGTCGGCCGACAGGGCGCCGCTGTGCATCTCGACGAGCGACCGCGAGATGGCGAGGCCCAGGCCCAGGCCGCCGAAGCGGATGGTGATCGACGAGTCGCCCTGCTCGAAGGCGTGGAAGAGGTGTGGGATGATGTTGGCCTCGATGCCGATGCCCGTGTCCTGCACCTCGACCCGCAGCATCACCTTCTTGCGCGTCACCTTCCGCCGCGGGGGCGCGATGATGTGGCTGCCCTTGCCGCCGCCGCCGCCGTTGCCGCTCGACTTCATCTTTCGCTTCAGGTCCACCGCGCTCGCGCTGTCGTCCAGCGACTTCGTGGCCGGCGTCCCAGTTCCGTCGGCATCGGCGTTCGCACTGGCCTGTTGTTGTTGTTGTTGTTGGTTCTCCTCCTCGACCTCCTCCTCGATCTCGTAGTTGCTGGTGCGGATGATGATCGAGCCGTTCTCGGGGGTGAACTTGATGGCGTTCTGAATTGGTGGCGATGGTTAATATCTTAACATATTCCAGCTGTGCGCCGCTATTAACAATTGGGGGGGGGGCAAGGAGCGTACCTTTATGATGTTCCAGAAGACCTGCTGGAGGCGGGCGGGGTCGGCGACGATGCGGTCGCCGCTGGCGCGGGGGTCGACGCCCACGTTGAGCTGCTTGTTGGCGATATCGTGCGCGACGATCTGGAGGGTGCGACCGAGCAGCTCGTGCGCGCTGAGCTCCTGCGAGTGCAGCTGCAGCTTGCCGCGGGCGATCTTGGTCAGATCGAGCAGGTCGTCGATGAGCTGCACCTCGAGCTCCACCGACTCGTGGATCGTCTTGATGTTCTCCGTGATCGCCGGCGGCAGATCCTCGGCTGTGTGCGCACACACGACACACACGACACGCGTCAGCTCAGTGACTGAGCGACTGATGATGGTGGTGGTCAGGGCGGCGTACTGAGGAGAGCCTCGGAGAGGAGGAGGGCGGGGGTGAGCGGGGTGCGCAGCTCGTGCGAGAGCGCGGCGAGGAAGTGGTCCTTGGCCTGGTTGGCGTTCTCGGCGTCCTGGTAGAGGCGGATGTTGTCGATGGCCAGCGCCGCCCGCCGGGCCAGCTCCTCGCACGCCGCCTTGTCCTCTTCCTACGGACCACAAACAAACAAAAAGATTGGAATTAGTGAAATTGAAATCATCGCGAAAATAAAAACAAAACAGAAACGAAACGTTTCGTACCAGGTATGCGCGGCTCTCGCCGCGGGGGTGGTGGCGGGCAAAGAGCCAGGTGCCGAAGACCTTGCCGCGGGCGGCGAGGGGGAAGGCGATGAAGGAGTCGCCCTCGGACGACAGGTCGGACTCGACGCCCACCCGGTCGCCGTTGCACAGCTCCACGACCATGTGGTACTTCTTGGGGTCGACCCGCTGCTCCCACGGCAGCTTGGTCATCTTCCACTTGTTGGCGAGCGCGGTCGGCGTGGCGATCCGCTCGATCGTCCCGCGCTCCTCCACAATGTCCAGCACGCACCAATCCGCCACCACCGAACCTGTGGTACGCGAGAAGAGCCGCGGGGCCGTCAGGGTTAAAGGCATGAAACTACACACACACATACACACACACACGACACACACAGCCACGGCGGTGAAAAGGCGGTACCGGCTGCGATCTTGAGGATGGAGGCGAGCAGGGACGGCAGGTGACAATCAATGCTCGACGAAAGCAGTTGGCCGATCTGCCACGCAACACGCGACAGAAAAAGAAATGTTTAGTTATATGTTTGTGAAACAAACAATCAAAAGAACGAAGCGTTAATTGATTGGAATGTAAGTTATAAATGGCGTACCTTGGCCAAGACGGAGAGTCTCTCCTCTGATTTCTTGCGTGCGGTGATGTCGAGCGTGAAGATGGAGGCGCCGCCCTCGACGGCCGGGTACATTCGGTGCTCGTACCACCGGTCCTTGGCCGGGTAGTAGAATTCGAAGCAGACGTCGATCTGCTCGCGGATGGCCCGCTCGAGGTTGTTGCGCACCACCTTGTCCTCCGTGTCGGCCATGAAGTCCCACACATCGCGGCCCAGCATGTCCTCCTTTTTGGCGCCCGCGATGAGCGCCGCGTTGTCGTTGGCGAACGCGTAGCGCAGGTCGCGGTCCAGCGACACAAACGCGTCCTGGATCGAGGAAATAATCCGCTCCAGTCGCTCCTTGGCCTCGTTCACCTAAAACAGTAAATAGTAACCAATTTAGCGTTATTATCATTTATGCAACATAAACAAAGTGTAATTCTCCACGGCAACAAATGTAAACAATTAATAATAATGTAAACGAACAAAATGAAGAAAAGATATATCAAATAATAATAACAACAATAACATGTACCTGGAAGCGAAGCTCTTGTTCGCGGCGGGCGGCTTCGGAGCGCATGCGGACCATGTCGAGGTGCGACCCAACGCGTGCGAGGAGCTCGCGGGCGGTGAAGGGTTTGATGAGGTAGTCGTCGGCACCGGCTTCGAGTCCCTCGACCTTGGATTCTTCACCTGCTCGCGCCGACAGAAGGATGACCGGTATCATGCGGGTCTCGCTCGTGGCTCTGCGTGTTGGTCGGTGCGCGTGGCGTGGTGTGGGTATAAGGTTTGTTGGTTGGCGGCCGAGGAGGTGTGCAAGTGATTGCTAGGTAAAAGTGTGGACGTGGAGGCTATGTTCCTCCTAGGTCACTTGCCCTTATTTGGTATATTTTGAAACCCTAATTTGGGTTGCCTTGTATTCTGCGCTTATTTGAGGTTGCTAGGTGATAGAGAACTAAACTGAGCTGATAGGAGGACCACTGGTGGTTGGGACGGGACAACGAAACAATGGGGTGTGGGCGTGGTGGTAGGCGGTGGGTGGAGGTACCTGAGAGCCTTGAGGAGTGTGAAGCCATCCATGAGGGGCATCATGACGTCGGTCAGCACGAGGTCGATGGGCTCCTGCTGCACCATGGCCAGCGCTTCCATGCCTGTGAGCCGACAGAGAGGAAGAGGGAAAAATGAGTGTTGGCCCTCTGTCTCACAAAACGAAAACAACCGCGGGCACAGGCCCGCGACGGTCGCCAAGTAGCCGGGCGTTGGTTGGGGGGGGGGCGAAGGAAAAAATAACAAAAAAGCAGACCATAAACGAAAATAAAGCTATGGAACGAAAGCGGTACCGTTGGAGGCTGTGGTGACGTCGTAGCGCTCGGAGAGCAGCTTGGTCACGTACTCGCGCATGTCGAAGTTGTCGTCGGCCAACAGAACTCGGAACCGCCGCTCCTGCATAAGCCACACCACCCGTGTGAGCCACGCACGCCACACGACCGCACACACGACACGACGCGGCGTACCTCGCCGCAGCCGACCTCGCGCAGCGGGGCGGACGGGCGGGGGGAGGGCGGGGTGGCGAGGGCGGTGATGCTGTCGGGTCCGGTGAAGAAGGCCGACGACACGATCTCGAGCGAGGGGAGCCACCACGACGCCGACTGGGTGTAGTTCTTGACCCGCTGGGCCTCGGTCGGCAGCGCGCTGCTACCGCCGCCGGCCTCGGCCTGCTCGCCGCGGGCGTCGTGCAGGTACTTGGCCGCCACCGACTGCGCGGCGGCCGACCGGGGCAGCTTGATCTGCGACTGCGGAAGGTGGGCGCACCCGAGCGGTATCCGGATGCGGAACGTCGAGCCTGGGGGCAGGAGGGTGGCCGTCGTGTGGTGAGAATAGGGGTAGAGGCGAGTCGAAGAAAACTGCAGCGCTGAGTTTATCGATTTCGAGGTTGAAGATGCAGATGCAGATGCAGATGGAGGAGTCTTAATCTTGATCGTGTAAGATGAGGTGTCTGGGGTGGGCGCCCCAGATATGGTGAGCATCGTCTGCGAAGGTAGTCGGAAGCTGTCCTTCTTCGTCTTCTTGAAAATGAAGGTAGTTGCAATATTCAAAATTTACAACTCATCCACTACTTCGTCCTACTTCTTCTTTGTGCGTGCCGAGACGATGGAAGAGAGAGGAAACACGAATGAATGGATGTTGTTGTTGATGTGATGGGTGTGGTGCTGTGGCCCAACCACTCTACCCGTGCTCTCTTGCGTCGTGTGCGTTAGGAACAATAATATTGAAAAAAGAAAAAAAAAGATGAGAGTGCCGTGGGTGGGTGATGGCCATCAACCCTCCTCCTGACAGCAGTCGTGGTCGGACTTTGGAATATCAAGTGAGCACTCCGCACCCCAATTCGAGCATACGACGGCCAAACAGACAGCGCCACGTGCGCGGAAGAAGTCGCAGTCTAAAAGGCCATTGGGTGGCGGGGTTTGGCCCGCAGACCGATTCCGTGGAACGCCTGGGGCGTCGCACCCAACGGGAGAAGTGCGGACCCGTGGGTTGCCCCAATCCAGGCCACCATATAAACCCAAATGTACCCAGGAGAAATCCAGGGTTGCGCGCCCATCAATCGGTCATTTGATTGATTGAGACTGAAATTTGGAATTGCGCTGTTGTGGCCCGTAGCGGCCCCCAGAAATTTGGAATTGCGCTGTTGTGGCCCGTAGCGGCCCCCAGACAGGGCGATGTCCAAGTGGTGTGTGTTGGTGGTGGTGGACAGCGAGACATCACAGACAGACGGATGGACGGACAGCCACGACCCATACGGGGGAGAACATGGGGTAAAAGGGTAAAAGGGAGAGAAAAAGACGGACAATGGCGTACCCTTGCCGAGCTGGCTTTCCACCATGGTCGTTCCGCCGTGCAAATGCACCAGCTCGTACACCAAGGCCAGTCCTGCGGTGAGTGCATGTGCGCATCGCGTGTGCGGTTGCGGTTGCAGAGCCGTGAGCTTTGGAAGCGGTGATGACAACAACTTGAAGATATAACGTGATAATGATAATAAGGAGAATGATAAGTGTGAAGAAGTAATAGAACAAAGACAATTTAAAGAGAGAGAGAGAGAGAGCCGCTTACCGATTCCGGTGCCTTCGTGGGAGCGCCCGCCCTCGGTGGTGATGCGGTGGAAGCGCTTGCCGATATGCTGCAGCTCTGACTCGGGAATGCCGATCCCAGTGTCGGTCACCCGCAACTCCGCTTCCGTATCTGCGCGTGCGGTGATGCGTGCATCGTGGCTGATTAGGCCGTGTGCCTGTGCGCGGTGTGTGCGGTGGTGCGTGTGGGTGGTACGTGTGCAGTGTCGTACCAGAGAGCTGGGCGAGGTGAACTTCAATCTGGCCATGGAGGGTGAACTTGAGCGCGTTAGACAGGAGGTTGAGTACGATCTTCTCCCACATGTCGCGGTCGACGTAGGCGTCCTGCGCGAGGGCGGGGCAGTCGACGATCAGCTTCATGCCGGCGCTCTCGATGGTCGAGCGGAAGATTGTCGAGAGCTCCTGGGTGAGCTGGCTGAGGTCGGTGGGCTCGAACACGGCGTTAGTCTTGCCCGCCTCTAGGCGCGAGAAGTCGAGCAGCGAATTGACGAGCTTGAGCAATCGCAGCGCGTTCCTGTGAATGAGGAGGAGCTGCTCCTTGTCCTGCGATGCTGGCAAAGCAATCAAATCCTGTGTGCGTGTGCGCGTTAGCATCGAGTTGTGCGTGTGTGTGTATGTGTGTACCTCGAGCGGGCCGAGCATGAGGGTGAGCGGCGTGCGGAACTCGTGCGAGATGTTGGAGAAGAAGATCGTCTTCGCCCGGTCCAACTCGGCCAGGGCCTGACGATGACGCGCCACGATTTAGGCAAATGCACATTTGAAGAGGCGTGGGCGATTGGTTCGCGGTTGGTTGAGTGGACATGTGAGACGCACCTCGACTCGCCTCCGTTCTTCCTCGCGCGCGGTGGCGTTGGCCATGGCCGACGCGACGTTGCCGGCGAAGAGCTTGAAAAATATTCTGTAGTTGTCGTCGAGCGCGTGTCGCGGGTTGACGCCGAGCACCATGATGCCGGCCAAAAGGTTCGAATTGATTTGCGAGACGATAGGCAAGATGAGGCACGACCTGACCACGCAGCACCAGCAACACCGAACTGTATGTGAGATCATGCAATCGGCGACGCACACGACACCACACACACACACACCACACACGGCAGGGAGGGGCATACGTGGGCTGGGTGTCCCAGGGACCGCACGGAGGGACCGCGTCGCCATAGGGAACGAGATCGACCTCTGATTCGATGCCCTCCTCCACCAGCAGTCGGAAGACTCTGCTCCACGTCTCCTCCGACAGCACGCTACTGTTTTCCTCGGTCGTCGTATCGCTACCACTACACGATACGACACACGCGCGAAAAACGAAGAAAAATAAAGGAAGAGCGCGAAGTGAAGAAAGAGCGAAGCAGATGCGGCTGCGGGTGGAAAGCGTACATGGACTTCTTCCTGCGGGCGAAGGCAACGGTGGTAGGCGCAAGCGCCGAGCCGGCCTCACAGCCGACCGCTTCCACCAGGTTGGCCACTGCTCCGCCCTCGGCCAGCAGGTAGAGGCTGGCGAACGGAATGTCGTGCCTGTGTTGTTGTTGTTGTTGTTGTTGTTGTTGTTGTTGTTGTTGTTGTTGTTGTTGTTGGGGGGGGGGCTCAAGCTGTCAGCGAACTGCGCGTGCGCAGGGTAAGAAGTGGAGAGCGGACGGGCGTACCCGCCGCTGGCTTGGATCGTGTTTGCGCAAATCGTGAGCGCGTCCGCAGTGGACGTGGCTCCCACGCCGCGGGTCGCCACCTCTCGCAGGATTCTGCGCATCAATGTAGGCGCACACATCGTGGGTCAGTCGGCAATCGAAAGTGGGATAAATAAACAAAAAAACAAGACAAACAACAAAAGAACCGAAAAGAAGAACTACCGCAGCTGTCTCTCGTTGATGATCTTGGCCGTTGTCTCCGATACGGCGTTGAAGACTCCCCCGATGGTGCCGTCCTCCAGGAAAATAGGGCTGTACGAGTACGTGAAGTAGCATTCCTGCATTCCTCGCAAAAACGCACACGTAAGTCGCTATTGTTTTTCCCATTAAACTATGTTATTATTATCGTTAGTGACTATTGTTATTCAAGGCGTAAGGTTACCTCGAGATAGCCGTTTCTGTTCATGTGCAGGAGCTGGTCCTCGACCCAGGTAGCGTCGCCGGTCGTTCGCACGTACTCGATCATAGGCCCGATGATGTGCCAGATCTCTGGGAAGCACTCCTGACCGGGCTTGGCTGTTCGTTGCAGCGCGGAAAGCAAAAGTGAGTGTTCTGTCCAGCCGTGCGTGCGTGCATGCGTGGTAGCCGCGCGGACGCACCAAAGAAGCGAGGGTGTTTGAGTGGGCCGATGATCTTGCTGTAGCTGTCGTTATAGAACATTATATGATCCTCGCCCCACCATAGCAGCTGTTACGAGACCGCGCGCAGAGAAGAAGCAGAAGAAGAAGAGTGTCAGTGGGTTGGTGCTGGATTGCTGGCTCCCCACAATTCATGAGGAATGATTGGTATGCTCATACCATGTTGAACCGGGAGAACAGGCAGATGCCCAGCGCGAGTTTGAGGCTCGACGGCCATTTGCTGAGCGAGCCCAGCGGTGTCTTCGCCCAGTCCGTCGTTCTGTATCAAGTAATAACATTTTCCATAAATAGAAGAAGAGGGAAAACGAAACGTAAATGAAAGAATTAAAAATGATTAAAAATAAAGAGTAAAACCAAAAATAAAACCGAAAAGGCCGAACCTGAACAGTGCGCCCATCTCGCCGCCGGATGCGGAGTACAGCTGGCTCTCGAGGCTGATGGGTTCGTGGCCCGAGGCCGTGCCGTTCGCGCGGCGCGAGAGGAACCACGGCTTGTTGCCGTCGCTGTCGCTGCTGTTCCCGTCCCCGCTCGACTTGCGCCGAAAGTCCATCTGCTGCGTTGGTTCGAGGCCGGCCTGGTGCACCAGGTAGGTCGCCGGGAGGCCGTAGCTGAGGCTGCCGCGCCGCGAGTAGAGAGCCAGCGACTCGTCATCTCCGGCGCCGCTCGGCCGCCTCGGCGACTCCTTCGCCGAAGCCTCGCCGCCGTCGCTGCCATTTTCGCCGTCGCTGGCCTTCTTCTTGAGCTGTGGTTCGTGTTGCTGCTCCAGCTGCTCCTGCTCTTGGTTCTCGGTGAAGGTCAGCGTGTTGCGCTGCTTGCTTCGCGGGGTGTTCCTTCGGTTGGAGCTCTTCTTCCGCTTCCAGCTCGACGCCAAGTCCTCCTCCTCGGGCTCGGCCTGCTTGGCCTGTGCTACATCCGATGCCAACTGTTCCGTCTGTTCGGCCGTCCCCTTTTGATCGCACACACACAACACACACCACACACACAGCACAGAGAGAGAGGAGAGAGTAAACACATGATAATAAAATATAGTATTATAATAAGGCGAACACGTGTGGGAAAGAAATCACGGAGCCGAGGTCCTTTACGAGAAGGCTCTCAACGAGGAACGCAGGATTTGAAGATGACGCAGATGGAGGACTTGAGGGGCAGGGTACCTTGTTGCGTGATCGAGAGGATGAGGGGGAGAGGAGCTCGGCATCGCTGGTGGGTTCGAGCGCCGAGATGCGCACCACCTCGCGCAGGCAGGACAAAACCGTTTGCTTGATTGTGTGTTGCTTGTGATGGAGGATGTGCGGCGACACCAGCGCGGCGGCGATGAGGTCGAACAGGTACCTCTCCTCAGCCTTGAGCTCGTGCCCGACCGGCGTCAGGGTGGCCAAGATGATCTGGCGTAGAGAAGAGATAAGATTATTTTTAGTGTAAAATAAATGGAGGCATGCATCTTTGCATCCCAGTTGTTGAATTCGAGGAGAAGAGAGGGGGGGGGTGAAAGATTAAGCATGACATTAGAAGAACGAAAAGGACAATTAAATGGGCATAGTAGAGAGGGAGAGATGGAGGTGAACCTGTAGATTTTTGGCCAATGATTCCGCTGACAGAACGGAGGACAGGAGGGCCGACGGCATCGAAGGCAGAGTCAATGCCATCCTGTATCCCCTTTCCTTCGGTCTCTATTCTATTGTTTTACTTTTTAATCTCTTTCGGTCTAGGTCGTTCGTGCTCTTGCAGTACTCACTTGCTCCACTCGATGTCGTTTTGTGATGACAGGTCTATGGATGCACGCCGTCGCTTCAGAATTGCGTGTGAATTCAGAACCTCGGTGTCCGTCAACTTACCCTTTCCGCCAGCGGGAAAACGATAGTTGTCCAATCTATCTATCCTCTCCGCTCCACGACGCGCCAGCAGCCTCCTGCTCTTCCTTGATCTAATTCTTCCAATCAGCCCCTTCGAATCGTGGATGTACCGTACCGCTTATTATCCTCTAATCTATCTCTTTCTTCTCCCCTCCCTAGTTTGAATTGTTCGAATCGATGTTGGTATCTCTACACGATGATGGATATGAGCCGAATTACGTTGATGCACGTTTGCAACAACGGCAGCGAGGCGACGCCGTTTTCTCTGCCGCTCCTTTTTCGCGCTAGACTCGCCTTGCCGACTTGCCCCGCTTGCTCCTTCACGCCCCCGCCTACAAGTGAAGGCACTT
This sequence comes from Acanthamoeba castellanii str. Neff, assembly GCF_000313135.1. NCBI lineage: Eukaryota > Discosea > Longamoebia > Acanthamoebidae > Acanthamoeba > Acanthamoeba castellanii. The sequence continues at coordinate 333,260 of NW_004457598.1, forward strand.
GGGTCCCTCCTTCCTCCTCCTCTTCTTCTTGAGTGCAGTGCGAACTGCGTGGCTCCGGAGAGGCTCCAGCTCCCCGCACGTGAACTCACGCAGCTCTCCGGGCCAGAGCAGCTACGCTGGACATTTCGCGTCGGAGTTGCCACCTGGTATCACGCCTGCGATCTCGAGCGACCACCGGGTGGAGAACCAACTTTTCGCAACACACGCAAACGCTGACAGCAAACGTGTAAGCAACAAGGCCTTCCCTTTTCTGCACCAGCCCCGCACAGGCTCAGGCCAGAGGCACCACAAAGAACAAAAAACAGGTGGAGGGAGGCACTGATTGGCCAGTAATTAATAATTAATAAAACAAAAACTTCCGTTTTCCTGCTCGGTGACCAAAGAGAAGGATTGACAAACAGCAGGCAATAGATAAGATATAAGATGGTGTCGTGCGGCAAGTGCAACGGCGCCAATGCCGAGTCGGCCAAATTCTGCGTGCACTGCGGAGCCAAGATAGAGCTGCCCCCGCCGTCGGCCGGGGCGAGCTTCAAGCGCGAGTACGACGAGGAAAGGCAGAAGAACGCGGCCCTCCAGACGCGCCTCTCCCAAATCGAAGCCGAGTTGCGCACTGAAAAGGCCAAGACCGCCCGCCTCGAAGGCGACATGGCCCAACTTCGCAACGTCTCCTCGGCCGCCGCTTCATCTCCTCGTTCGCCCCCCATCTTCTCTTTTCACCGAATCATTAATTAATTTTGTTCTAAATATTTTCAATAATTCTCATTTATTGTTTTTCATTAAAATCCATCAATTTCATTCTTATTTTTCATTTTTTTTATTGGGCGGACGCAGGACCGGACGGGCGCGTGAAGGAACTGGAGACCGCGTTGGTCGCGGCGGAGAGGCGCGCCGCGGAGGCCGAGCACAAGGCCGCGTCAGCTACGCAGCAGGCGACGGCCCAGCGCGAGCTTGAAACGAAGCTGTCCGCCGCAGAGCGACGAGCGACCGACGCCGAGAGGCGCGCCGCGGAGGCCGAACGCAAGGCCTCAACCGCCGCTGCCGCCGCGCCTGCATCATCGCAGTCGTCGGCCTCTACCGCTGCCGTGCGCGATCTCGAAGCCAAGCTGGCCGCCGCGGAGAAGCGTGCCGCCGACGCCGAACGTCGCGCGTCCGAGGCCGAGCTCAAGGCCGCCAGCGCCGCCAGCGCCCCTGCCCCAGGTACTCCCTCTCCACCAGTCGCTTTCGTGTCAACGGTGAGCGAGGCGAGCTAACCAGATCTCTGTGTCGTGCGTGTGCGACAGTGGCTTCGTCGGGCGGTCCGCCCCCGCCGCCGTCGTTCGGAGTGATCAGCAGCGGTGGTCCGCCGCCTCCTCCGTCGTTCGGCGTCATCAGCAGCGGCGGACCGCCTCCGCCTCCGCCCGCTGCGGGACCCCCGCCGCCGCCGCCCATGGTGGTGGCCACCCCGCCGCCAGCGGCCGGACGCGGCGCTCTGCTGAGCTCCATCAACGGCTTCAACAAGGGCGGGCTCAAGAAGGCCAAAACTGTCGACAAGAGCGCACCGATCGTCAGCAAGGACTCTGGCGGCGGCGGCGGCGGCGGCGGTGGCGGACGAGGAGGCTCGGGTGCCTCAAGCGGTGGTGGTACGCTTCGCTTTCGCTTTTTTTTTGTTATTTTTTTTTTCCATTTTGTTGCCGCTTTCGCTTTTTGGTTCTCGTCGTTCTTCGTTCTTTGTTTGGTCGAAGAAGGCTGACTTTAGCTCTGTCCATCCCCCAAGGCGGCAACAACCTGGCGGCGATGGCGATGGCGATGCGGGGCAAGCTCAAGAGCAACGCGGGACCGGGTCCGGCGCTCCCTGCTCCGGGGCCTGGCCCCTCTCCTCGCGCGGGTGCCCCGGCGACCGGCGCTGCCTCGCCCCGCTTTGGCGCACCCACCACCGGCGTGGCCGGCAGACCCGGGTCCTCCTCTCCCGGCCGCCGCTTCTAGTTTCCCCGCTGGCGCGTGTTCTATCTATCGTGGATGCAAATTACACCACTATGTACAACATGTCTTGAATCTCTTTCGTTTGGCGACGCTTGGCCAAAACTATGGCGTGGTGCCTGCAACACTACAGAAATGTCTGAGGGGCGACTTCTACAATAGTGATTCTTGGCACAAACCACCCTTTGTCACCAACCCCCGCCAAGAAGAAGAAGCACAGCTCCCGCCGGATGTGATCACGACCGCATTTTTTTGGTTGTCTGTCTTCTCCCTGTCTTCTCCACGCGCACGTTCCGCCACATGTATCTCCGACCTAATATCACCCTTATCTCCGGGATGAACGGCGAGCTCATTTTTGGAATTTGAAAAATTTATTGTAATTGGAATGCCACATTCTTCACAAGCTGATGCTGCACACGAACAAGGAGAGCAATCGAGTGATTGATCGTCCGGCAGATCGAGGGTGTTGGTTACGGCCTCCATAGAATCGAGAGGCTGACAGAGTTCTCAGAACGATCACATTTGAAGATGGATGAAGATGGCGAAGGCGTAACCTTTGCATCGAGCCCCACAGCCCTGCTCCTCGCTTCGCACGGTTCCACGTCAGCCCAGCAACTCCAAGATCGCCTCAAGGTACTCGCGCCACCCAATTCGCACTTTACGGCGATTAGATTTCTGCCATCAGCATCCCTCCTTCTTTCTTCTCTTTCTCTTTCCTTTGCAATCGGGCTGCCTCCTTTCGTGACCATCATCTCATCATCGTCATCTTCGGTTGTAGGAATGGCACCAACAGATTTATTGTTTGGCTTTACTTGTTTGTTCTTTGCTGGCGCCCACTCACGTTCGCTCTCGGGCAGGCGTTGCTGACGCGGCTGGGGCACGTCGGACGGTCGGATGCGGGTGACGCCGCCGCCTCGCTTCTCCTCGACGACGCCGCTTCCGCGCTCCTCGCGGCCGCACCCTCGCTTCTGCGCCATCGCAAGCACTCGGTCCGACAGCTCGCCGGCGCGTGCTTCCACGAACTCGGCCGACTGTGCGCGCTGCCCAGGGACACCGACGACGACGTCGATGATGACAGGGCCGAGAGCAATGACGATGACCGCGCCGCCGCCGAGGGCGTGGGTCGCGAGAGCGGGGAGGGCGAGGTGTGCCATAGTCCGCTGCTGCAGAGCGCTGCGGATGGGGTCGACGACGGGGACGGCGAGATCGTGGGCGCGCGGCGCCCGATGCGGTTTCGCCGAGCCAAGGGACTGGGCAGCGACACAACCAAGCGAAAGCCGCCACCAGATACCATCAATGAACCAGCAGACGAAAGGGACAAGGAGGTATGCATGCGCGGGTGCTGTTGCATGGTGTTTCGCGTGGCGTTGTGTAGTGGGCGGCCTTGTTGACTCGTGGGCAGGTTGACGACGATGACGACGAGCGCTTGGCCAGGCAGTTCGACGATTACCCCATTTCCGCCTCACGTAGAGTTAACCCGATCACTCGTGGCGTCTGTGGTCACTGCTCCTGCTCACCTGTGCGTGTGCGTGTGCGTGTGCGTGTGCGGTGGTGCGTGCGCCGTGTGCGTAGTGGAAAGCGAGGTCCTTGAGCTGATGAAGAAAAAGGATTGGGCCAAGACTTCCCTCGGTGCCCCCAAGACATGGCCCGCACCCCTGAAGATTGGTACACGCGTCTAAATCATCGCCACGATCGTACGGGGGGGAGGCGAGCATACATAACTAACCCTCAAGTTGGCCAACCACAGCGTTCGAGTGCATGATGAGCTCTCGCTTTCCCATGAGCCTGGCCTGGGGTGACGATTTCCTGCGCTTCTACAACGACGCCTGCATCACCTTGCTCGGCGACAAACACCCCGCTCATTTGGGTACGACTGCTGGTTTACACTACCACCCACCACCACCAACTCAACATGATAACAAAGGCACACCGGCGGCCGAGGCTTGGCCGGAGATCTGGTACATTATTCAGCCGATGCTGCAGCAGGTCCTCGCCACGGGTCGACCTACATGGGTAACCAACAAGCTGCTGCCGATGAAGCGAAATGGCTTTGTCGAGGTACGCCGCAACCACTCCACGCTCTTGGCGGGTCGCGTTATTGCGAGAGACGCATGTGGCCGTGGAGCAAGCAGCTGCAGGCGCCTGGCCCACTCATGCCACGCCACAACTGTGCGTTTGTTCCCCCCCCCCATCAGGAGGTGTACCTCACGTGGTCGTTCAGCGCCATCCGCGACCACGACGGTGTGCCTCGCGGTGTAATGACCATTTCGTTTGAGACCAGCTCCGACGTGATCTCGAGCAGACAGATCCAGTACGACCACCAACACTTCCTCTGTGTGTGTGTGTGTGTGTGTGTGTGTGTGTGTGTGTGTGTGTGTGTGTGGTGTGTGTGGTGTGTGTGATTCAGCTCGTACCGCTCGACGCGGTTCAAGATGATTACCTATGGCTCATGGCTTCGCACAACGCAAAACTGTACACAGAGCACTGCAAGCGCTGGCGTCGCGTGGGCTTGAGGCCAGTACGTGCCAAGAAGTTCGCGAAACCGTGTTCGACATCTTCGCCAAAGACTGCACGTAAGCTCGCCCCCTCTCGCTCTTCTGCCCGTAAAATACAAATAAAAAGGAATAAAAAATATGAATTCTAAAAAATAATTAAAGAACTAAATAACTAAATGATGTTCCTTCTGGCTCGCAGATACGACATCCCGTTCGCCTGCCTATACCTGTTGGACGACAGCATCGGTGGAACCGCCCGCCTCGCCAACATGGTCGGCTACGCCCAGGATTCCCACATCTTCCCGACCACAGTGGTCGTCCCGCCGGTGGACAATGGCGGCAGTGACAGCAGCGATGGGAGCGACGGCGATGAGAACGAGCCGAGCGACCAGACCGACGATAGTCATTACGAGCGCGAGCCGCCCGCACCTATGGATCCTCTTCATTATCATCAGCAGCAGCGTACGCTCGAGCTAGAATTCGCCCGGCTCTTTCGAGAGGTGCTCCAGACCCGCGAGTCGCGGCAGTTGGACCTTACACCGTTTGAGGAAGTGCAGCCCTGCGGTGGATGGAACGAACGGCCACGGTACGCACGCGTACCACTCTCTATTCAATCAGAGAGCTCACTCTTTGTGTGTGTGTGTGTGTGTGTGTGCTATGTGCTGTGTGCTGTGTGTGTAGAGCGTGTGTGCTGTTGCCGCTTACCTCCAAGACGGGAACGAAGACCCCGGCGGCGGTCTTGGTTGCCGGCGTCAACCCACGCCACGCGCTTGACAACACCTACAACATCTTCTTCAACCTGGTGGCGTCCCAGGTCGGTGCGCTCATCGCCAACGCCTCCTCCAAGGAGGAGGAACACCAGTTGGTCCAGGTACGTAGGCCGCATCTCCCACTCACACTCACCCCAAGCATGACCCTCACACCTTCTTACCACCTCCCTTATTATTTATTATTCTTTTGCCGTCAGACTCTGGCGGACCTGGACCGGGCGAAGACGCTCTTCTTCTCCAACATCTCGCACGAGTTCCGCACGCCGCTCACCCTCATGCTCGGCCCGCTCGAGGTATTATTCACACGCATTCTTTTCTTTTCGTGTTGTGCCCACGACAATGTTGTTGGTTGTCGTGCCTGCAACAGCAATGCATTGATAATCGCGGCTGGGGCGGATTGACAGGATCTGCTGGCCAAAGGGGAGGTGCCGGAGAAGGAGCTCTTGCTCGAGCAGCTGTCGTTGGTGCACCGCAACTCGCTCCGGCTCCTGAAGCTGGTCAACAGCCTGCTCGACTTCTCCAAGATCGAAGCTGGGCGCATGCAGGCCTCGTTCCGACCGCTGGACCTGACCCAGCTCACCCAGGACCTCGCCTCCACCTTCCGCTCTGCGGCCGAACGGTACGCACCACGACACCCACCACGACAATACCACATACAAACAAAAAACAAAACAAAACAAAACAAAACAAAACAAAACAAAACAAAACAAAACAAAACAAACACGTTTGTGTGCCACACAGGGTTGGGCTGAAGCTGGTGATCGACTGCCAACCGCTCAACCAGTACGTTTTTGTGGACACGGAGATGTGGGAGAAGATCGTGCTCAACCTCCTGTCCAACGCGCTCAAGTTCACCATCAAGGGCCGCATCGAGGTCCGCCTCGTCCCCGTCTCAGGTGCGCCTCCCAATCATTGCGTAGCAACAAGCCAATCATTTGTTCCCATGCAACATACAAGGTCGTCTCACCGTTGCCATGCAACTACGTTTTATTTACTTTGTGGAAATTCCTTTTTCAGATACGCACGTGGAGCTGGTGGTGCAGGACACCGGCGTGGGCATTCCGTCGGAGGAGCTGGGCAACCTCGGCAAGCGATTCCACCGCATCCAGTGCACGGGCGGCCGCACTCACGAGGGCACCGGCATAGGCCTGGCCCTCGTCTACGAGCTCGTGCGCATCCACGGCGGCACTGTGACCGTGGAGAGCCAACTCGACGTCGGTACCGTTTTTGCTTCTGTGTGTCGTGTGTCGTGTCGTGTGTCGTGTCGTGTCGTGTCGTTGGTCGAGCCGTGTGTCTTGCGAACAAATTGGAATGTTCAGACGCTTTCTCTTGTGCATTCCAGGCAGCACATTCCGCGTTCGCATACCACTGGGATCCGCGCACTTACCACGGGCGCAGGTGTCGATCGCGCCCTTCTCGCCGTCGCGCGTCGGCGCCAAGAAGCGCTACTCGGCCAACCCCTCGTGGTGGCTGCCCTGCATCGAGGCTCTCTCCTCCTCCTCGTCGGCGTCGCCCACGCCCTCCTCCTCGCTCTCCTCGTCCTCTTCCTACTCCGAGAACTCCCCGCGGTTCCACCCCTCGCCGGCCCCGGCGACCTCCGCCCAACCACCATCGTCGTTGACATCGTCGACATCATCGTCAGCATTCCATTCATTCCACCCGCCGCCCACGCTGGCCTCGATGGTGCTGCCCGCCTCATCGCGCAGCCGTCGGTCGTCGATTCACTGCATTCTGGAGAACGCGGCCTCCAAGGCCTCTACGCTCTTCATGCCGCCGTCGCCCCTGGGCGCCGCCTCGCCCTCCTACGGCGACTTCGCGGCACGCGCGGTCGGCAGCCGCGCGAGCCTGGGCAGCTGCGGCAGCGGCGCGCGACGGTCGTCCTATCCGGCCAACCACCCCTACCACTTCGCCGGCGGCGGCGGCGGCGGCAGCCAGCACTCGACGCCCCGCGCGTCGCTGGCGCACAACGCACCGCCGCTCAGTAACCAGCGCCGCTCGTCGCTGCCGCAGTACTCGGTGCCGGTCAACTCGCCGTTCGTGTCCTACGGGCTCGAGCGCGTGTCGTCGGAGGTGCCGTCGGGCTACGCCAACACCCGACGCGAGTCGCTCGCGTGCCTGCCCTCGCCCAACACCTCCTCGCCCTCGCCCTCGCTCACGCCCTACTCCTCCGGCTCCTGGGAAGTCCCACTCGAGGTACGGCATGTCACCGCACACGACACGTCGCGCACACACGACACACGCAACACACGTGACACACACGACAACACACGACAAGTGCTGACATGTTCGTTTGGCTATGGATCGTGCAGGCCAGCATGCAGCAGGACAAAAAGTACAGAATTCTGCTGGCCGACGACAATTTTGACATGCGGGAGTACCTGGGGCGTCTGCTGAGCGAGAAATACGAAGTGGTGACCGTGTGCGATGGTACCGTCACACACGACACGACACGACACGACACACACACGGCACACCGCCCACCCAGGATCTTAAATCGTTCATGTGACAAATTGTGCGTAAAAGGTTTGGAGGCTCTGCATATGGTGGAGTACATGGACATCGACCTCGTGTTGACCGATGTGATGATGCCTCGTCTCGACGGTCTCGGCCTTCTCAAGGAGCTCAGGTACTCACGCACGCACCGCACACGCGCGCATTGGTGCGACATGCGAATTGAGCGGCGGATTGGTGGGTTGTGTGTGTGTGTGTGTGTGTGTGTGTGTGTGTGTGTGTGTGTGTGTGTGTGTGTGTGGTGCAGGCTGCGGGACCAGACGAAGACGATACCGGTGATCCTGCTGTCGGCGCGCACGGGCGAGGAGTCGCACTTGGAGGGGCTGGCGGCAGGGGCCGACGACTACCTCATAAAACCCTTCACTGCGCGCGAGCTCCTCGCCCGCGTGTCGGCGCACATCCACATGGCCTGCATTCGCATGGAGTCCACCCAACGAGAGCAAGAGCTGCGTCTCCAGGTACACACCGTGCACACCCCTAATAGCACACGTGTCATCACACACGCACGCACGCACGCACGCGCGGGTCTGATGTTACGGTGATCGCAGGTGGGCGAGGCGAAGGAGGGCATGGAACGCATTCTGGCGTCGATTCAAGACGCCTTCATCGCCTTCGACTCCCACTTCCGCTTCACCTTTGTCAACGACAACGCGGCGCTCCTCTGCGGCGCCGAGAAAGAAGGTTAAACCACATCCCTCTTTCTCTCTTTCTATTCTTCTTCTCTTGTCTTCTAACGAACCGCACACACCGCACACACATACCGCACACACCGCACGTACACACCGCACACACCGCACACACCGCACACCGTATAGACATGCTGGGCAAGGACGTGTGGGAGTACATGGTAGACACGAGCGACGGCATCGTGCGGCGCAACCTCGAGCGGGCGATCACCGAGTCGGTCGACACCACGTTCGAGTTCTACCACCCGTCGCGCGACTGCTGGTACGAGGAGCGGATCTACCCGGGCGCCTACGGCGGCGCGTGCGTGTTCATCCTCGACACGACGGCGCGCAAGAAGACCGAGGAGCGCCTCTCGCTGCTGGCCAAGGTCAGCTCCGTCCTCTCGGGCTTCATCGACCACCACATCCCCTCCCTCATCGCCTCCATCCTCAAGCTCGTCGAAGGTACCGTTCGTGTGTGTCGTGTGTGTCATGTGTGTCGTGTGTATCGTGTGCGTGTGCGTATGGTATGTCGTGTGCGTGTGAGCTGAGCTGATTGGGGTCGTGGGGGCGCAGATTCGGTGGTTGCGGAGTGGTGCATATTGGACGTGTTGGAGGAGGCCGGCGGGAGTCTCAAGCGGATCTTCACCCCCAAAGCCCTGCCTGACAAGTGGGAGGTCGCGCCCATCCCCGCCGACCCAACCGATCGTACTCTCTCCATCCACCTCTCCCGCCCACCGCACAATCGCACACGCGCGCACGCACACACACGATCGCACACAGCCACGCACGACCGCACACGCGTGCTAAAGCAGAGTGGGGGTCGTGTTGGGGTGCAGTGAGCGAGTTCGACTTGACGGTGGACCTCTACAACGGCGAGCGGGTGGGGGCGCGGGCGTCGCTCGCGGACTTCATCGCGGTACCGCTGGCCGCGCGCGGCCGCATGTTCGGCATTTGGCTCTTCGCCCGGTCCTCGGCCTCGCGCCGCAGCTACGTCGACGAGGAGCGCGCGGCGTGCGAGGAGCTGGCCCGGCGGGCGGCGCTGGCCATCGACAACATCCGCCTCTACCAGGACGCCGAGAACGCCAATCATGCCAAGGACCACTTCCTCGCCGCGCTCTCGCACGAGCTGCGCACCCCGCTCACCCCCGCCCTCCTCCTCTCCGAGACCCTCCAAGGTGCGACATTCCACAACATTCCGCACAACATATATAAGTATGTATCGTAGCTTTATAGTAATTAATATGTCGTGCATTTTATTTTATATCCAGCGGACGAATCGCTGCCGCAGTCGGTGATGGAGAGCATCCGCACGATCCACGAATCGGTGGAGCTCGAAGTGCAGCTCATCGACGACCTGCTCGATCTGACCAAGGTCGCCCGCGGCAAGCTGCAGCTGCACCGGCAGTACGTCGAGGCCCACGAGCTGGTCGACCGCACCCTGCGGATCGTGGACCACGAGCTCCTCAAGAAGAAGCTCCTCCTGCGCGTCCACCTCAACGCCCAGCACCACCTCCTCCACGTCGACCCCGCCCGCATGCAGCAGGTCTTCTGGAACATCATCAAGGTACCCCTTTCTCATTTCATTTCATTTCTTTTCTTCCTTTTTGCTAATATTCATTTTTTGACATGGAATGTGTGAAGAATGCGATCAAGTTCACCCCCTTGGGCGGCTCGATCACGGTGAGCACCTCCAATCTCGAGGCGCTCGACGACGGCGACGGCAACTTCACATTCCTCACCGACAGCCCGCAGCAGCACGGCGGTGGTGAAGCGTCGACCCTGTCTTCGTCGGCGTCGGCGCCCGCGTCGACGTCATCGGCCACCCCCCGGCGTGGACCCGACGTCGTGCCCAAGCTGGCCATCAGCGCCGATGGCCAGGCCCTGCTGCCCCTCAAGGTGCCGCGCAGTCTGAGCGGCAGCGCGAGCTCCAGCGCGACGAGCACCCCGCGGTCGCCCTGCGCGCGGCGCGTGCGGGCCATGCTACGAATCGAAGTGTGCGACTCGGGCATCGGCATCGAGAGCCACATCCTGCCGCACCTCTTCCACGCCTTCGAGCAGGGCGACGCCTCCATCACCGTCCGCTTCGGCGGCCTCGGTATGGGCCTCGCCATCTCTAGGTATATAACTCTATATCACAAGAATAGCAGACATATTGTGTTAACACTCGTGTCGTGTCGTGCGTGTCGTGTTGTGTGTGTCCAGTTCGCTGGTGAAGCTGCACCACGGGTCGCTGTCGGCCACCAGCGAGGGCAAGGACAAGGGCGCCTGCTTCACCATCTGCCTCCCCACCGTACTCCCTCCCCTCCCTCCTCGACCCACATCCCTCTCACCGTGAGCGCCAGCAACTCACGACACGACACGACTCGACTCGACACGACACGCGCTCGTGCAGGTGTATTCGCGTGGGTTGGAGGAGACGGAGTTCACAGCCGACGTCGGCGCCGATCTGGCGTCGCTGGTGGCCTTTTCCGCGCAACGGCTGACCGAGCGGGGCGGCGGCGACGACGAGCTCAGCTTCTCGGCCTCGTCTTCGCTGTCGACATCGCCCACGTCAGCCTCGGCGTCGCCCTCGCACTCGGGCGCGCGATCGCCCCGCTCCCCGCGTGGTACGCCGCTGTCGCTGTCGTCGTCGACAACAATGCCAAGCAGCCTGGCGGCTGCACCTGATGCCGGCGCGTCGTCATCGGCGTCGACGTCGACGTCGACGTCGGCATTGGTCGGCGCCAACCCATTGCGACAACGGCGGCCGCCGATCTCCGCTTTGCGCCCGATCAAGACAACGTCGCAGCCGGCGCTGTCGACCTCGTCGGCCGGCTTGCTATCGTCGTCGTCATCATCGACATCGTCCTCGTCCTCGTCCACCACCACGAGGCAGCTGCGCATCCTACTCGTGGAGGACAACAAGTCGACGCTCCTCATCATGTCGCGCCTCCTTCAACAGCGACTCGGCTACCACGTCACCGTCGCCTCCACCGTCGCCGAAGCGCTCGATGTACGCCGCCTCATACATGCTACCCCGCTGTCGCGTCGTGTCGTCCCTGACCTCGAGTCGTGTGTGTCGTGTCCCGCGTGTGCGTGTGCGTGTGCGTGTGCGTGTCGTGCAGGCGGCGGAGAAGAAGGAGGGCATGTTTGATCTGGTGCTGAGTGACATCGGTCTGCCCGACGGCACCGGTCTCCAGCTCATGAAGGCCCTCAAACAGCGGTGGGGCCTCAAGGTTTGCGCCTCGGCTCGTCGCCGCTGCCCCATGTTTTTTCTCCCAACTCACTTAAGTGAGTCGTGTGCGTGTGTCACCGGAGCGCAGGGCATCGCGCTGTCGGGTTACGGGATGATGGAGGACGTGCAGCGGAGCAAGGACGCCGGCTTCGAGACGCACTTGACCAAGCCCATCAACTTCGCCGTCCTCACGGCCACCATCCAGAAGGTCCTGCCCGGCGGCACGGCCCCGTAGTGCCTAGGGCCGTATGGTTCGGCGCAAATAAACTGCACAAACAGCACGGTCGAAAACGGGCTCAAACATGTTCAAAAAGAAAGGTGGCATTACGACTGTTTTGAAAAGAAAGGGACTTTGCCAGTGGTGCAATGGGGGGAAGTGTTAATCTGCCAACTGCATCATGCACATATCAGCCTTTACCCCATGTGATGCCCCCTCCTTGAGGACCAGACCCAGACACAAGACCAATGAGCAATGTGTCAGAAGGTCAGAACACAAGAGGGAAGGCTGAGAAGCTGTGGAGAGACATGACAATGTAAAAGGGAAAAAAAAGATGATGTATCTTGTAGGAGTTTGTAGTGATACAAGCATAAAGTGAGAGAAAGAAAAGGAAGCCATCAGGGCTTGAGGGAACCCCAGTATTTGGATCCAAGGGAAGCTTTCTGAGCCAGGGCTCTTGGCTTCCTGACCAATCCCTTTCTTGCTTCTCAGCCCTCCTTGCCACATCCTCCATCCTCTTTGAGGCAAATCTGAGGTACTATCTCTCCTCCTGCAGCAACATCTGGCTCCTCACCTTCCACTCCAAACGCCTGAGGCCATCTGTCTCAAATCCTGATTATGTTTGGCACAAAGGTGAGTGGTTAACCAACTGACTTGTGTGGTTTGTGTCCACTTGAAGAAGTTGAAGCAGCAAAACCAGGCATAGATACAAGTGATGTGGAGTCAAAAACAAAAACAAAAACAATCAGGCAAGATAGATGTGCAGAGTGAGACAAAACGCACTCCCACCAACCACCGCCACCAGTGGTGAATGTGTATTCACTGATACCAGGGCTTGGGCTTGTCTTCCCCCACACAACACTCCACTCACAAGAGCATTCATGCTGCTCAAACCCCTCAAGAGTAGTCACCAATTTTTTTTAGTCCTGGGGTCCCACTAATAAATACCCCAAAAAGCCAGGCCCAAGGAGCAATACACAACACAGCACCCACAACAAGAATGGAGATTATTGACCTTGATGACTTTGATGTCTTGGCCAAGAATCTCACCGCCGATGACTTCATCTGAGCCAACAAGAACTCGCTGATCCTGATCTTGGATGACGATGAATATGATGACATGATGGACTACATTGAGGACAGTGATGATGATGATGAGAATGAACCCCAGATCATTGCCGTGACAATGTCCAACAACATGGACCATGATGCCATATTCGATCATGAGCACTTGAGCATCTATGACCATGGTGTGACGGTGTGCCAGGATCTTGTCGACGCCACACATGACTGGATGACAAGGATCCTGTGTGATCAAGTGTGGCTCAAGGAACCACAGGCCTGTGGATTGCCTTGGATGATTGAATGTGAATGATCTGAGCACTTGGGATGCCTTGGTGGTCTCAACTTTGAGGTGCCTGGCACTGGCAAGACGCTCATGTTCCTTTTGCTCATCGCGCTCCAGGCACCACCGGAAGATGTTGGTGTGCCATGGATGAAATGTGCCATGCTTGTGTTGACGCTGAGCCGCGTGCTCTGCCAGGTGTGGATCAATGAGATCCAGAGCAAATTGCGCTGGTTGTGCCTTTGTGTGCTCCACTATCATGGCTCTGATCACCGATGCATGTTTGAGTGAGCTGAGAACCTTGGTGAGTGGTGGGATATTGTGCTCAGCACCTATGGGATCCTGTGATCTGAATCTTTGGCCAAGCATTGGCTGACGTCACTGCTCTTTTGTCAGTTCAACTGTGTCGTACTGGATGAGGCACATGCTGTGCTCAACAAGGACACCTGTGTGGCTGGCGTCATCGCGGATCTGCAGGCGCTGCTCTGTTGGGCGATCACGGCGTCCCCCATCCACAACACGCTCGATGATATTGTGCTGCTCCTCTGGTTCCTCCGTCTCCAACCCTACACCGCCTCTCCACATCAATGGTGTAAGGATATCATGGACATTGCCTGGTGGGATTGCGCTGGGGCGCTCCGCCGACTTCACGCCATCCTCGCGCCCATTACCATCTGGCGTGGATCGTCCCAGCTTGGATTGCCGCCCATGCAGTACAATGAGATTGTGCTGCAGCCCTCCGAATTGCAGAAGGCCTTCTGTGATGCCCTGCTTCGCTACTGCGGTGTGTGCGTGTGTGATCTGCTCAAACATGCCGAGGAGAACCGGCGCGAAACTACAGCATGTTGGTGCTCATGCTCATCAACTACATGCGCGAGGCCGTGTGCCACCCGAGCATGGTCATCAACTCGATGAAGCGATTGGCTGACATCAGGAAGAAGCGCGATGGTAATCAAGAGGTCGACGATGACGAGGAGGATCCCGAGGTGACGGCGAACGAGATCCAATGTGCCATCGATCGGCTCATGGCGCTGTCCACCGACGAGGGCCGTGAGGATGAGTGCTGCATATGCATGGAAACCGAGGCCACGCTGCTCGCCACGCCGTGTTATCACGGATGCTGCGCCGGATGCTGGGAGAAGATCGAGAGCTACGCATCCGATGGCATCGTTCGATGCCCACAGTGTCGCGCCGAGGTGTTGGGCACGGCCCCTCGCGAGGAACGCGTGCAGGTGCTACAAACCGAGCTCGAGGTGGCGCGTGCGATCCCGAACGCGGTTGACGAGAGTGCGTGGGACGAATCATGCAAGATCGACTACCTGTTGGCCGAAGTCAAACTCCATGGCGCCACCGACAAGATCATCATCGTGTCGCAGTGGGTGCGCCTGTTGCGCATCGTGGCGCGCAAGCTGGAGGAATCCGGACTCGCGGATCAGGAGGCCATCGTGCGTTTGCAGGGCGACGTGAGCGCCGAGCATCGCACCGAATCCATCCGCCGATTCCAGACCAATCCCGACGTGCGGATCTGTCTGCTGTCGCTCAACTCGTCGTCCGAGGGCATCACGCTCACGGCCGCCACGCGCATGTACATACTCGATCCGTGGTGGAATCCGGCGCGCGACTACCAGGCACTGCATCGCATGCACCGGATCGGACAAACGCGACCGGTCACCATCAACGCCATCTACGTCGCCGATACGGTCGAGGACCAGATCCGGACGATGCGCGCGGCCAAGGGCGCGATCGCGAGCGCCACCGTCGGCGATGGCGCACCACCTCAAGAGTTTGATTGGACACAGGAGGCAAAGATCATCTTCCAGCTCGATACCGACGACGTGACACATCGCAAGCGCAAGGCAACACCCAAACCGCCACCGAAGTGTGCCATGCCCGGATTCTCTTCGTCATCGTCTACACCATCGGGCTTCGACGCCGGATACGTGCGGCAAGTGCGCGAGGAGATCCAAAAGATCCGAGAGAGACGCGAGCTCTCGCGTCGACCCGCCAAGCGGTCTCGATTCTACAACCGACCAACACCGACTCCGCCAAAGCCCGTGTACACCACGAGCAACACGGAGGGGCGCTTCCTCACGGGCGACCATCCGCTTTTTTTGTGATTTCATCAGCGATGCCGAACGCCATGCCATGCTCAACGACATCATCGCCGCATCCGACAATAAATGATTATTTACATCTGGCTTCTATGGCACGCAACTCACCGAGTATGATTCGCTTGTTTCGGGCCACGAGGGCTCGGTTGGGGCCCGCTCGTTCGCGCAAGATGGCGGCCCCATCGGGATCCCGCTCGGCCACGTCATTGATATCCTTGAGCGTCGGGCCGGGCCACAGATGCCAGGCGTAGACGCCGTACGACGTACCCAATGGTGGACGTGTCGTGGGCGGCGGCAGCGCGTTGCGCGCGATGGCAATATCGATCTCTCGGCTGATCCGGCCCGTGCGCGTAGCATCCGCGGCGATGATGGTGGTGTGCTCCTGTGGATGGTGTTTGCTGTTTGAGGTAATACCCTGGGTGCGATCTATTTGGCGACGGCGCGCGTCAGCGCGGTGGCGCCGATCGTCGCGGTGAGGACGGCGATGTAGGTGGCGACCACGATGGCCACGTCCAGCATGCCGAGCCCGACGGCGGCCACGTTTTGCCGCTGGTGGTGTCCCTCGGTGGGCGTGTACACCATCGCCCACACGAGAAACACGAGCGCGCAAACCAGCAGACCCAGGAGTTCCGTGCTGCACGCCGCCAGCATCTTTTGTCGATCCCTACCCGAAAACAGCGTCCACCGCAGTAACGCGTCATGGAGAAGGAAACCGATCTGCGCCTCATGAAGACCGCGGTGCTCCCGATGCTGCTCTTCTGCCTGGTCATCGCGATCGCAACCACTATCGCCGCCTGGGCGCTGCTGCTCTGACAGACATGGATCCCGACCACCCGCTCTACGCGTCACTGCAACCCGACCTGTCGCCGCCGCCGTCGAACGCTCAGATCATGCACATCGTCAACCACCAGGCACAATGTCCGGCAGCAACGACAAGACCAACGGTGAGGGCAAGAGCAGGGGCAAGGAGCTCACCTGGGCCGCGATCATTGCCATCGTGCTCCTGGCGCTGCTCGGCGGCGGCTACCTCTACATCAAGTCGAAGCACCCCGAGATGCTCGGCGGTGGCGCCCGCGCCTAAGCAATAAACGCTCTCCGTTTTTCTCGAATCAGTGCACAGAAGGATGTCGCATCGCGTCGTTCTTGTGGTCATCACGATCCTGCTGCGCTGCGGCGTATTTGCGCTGTGCGTGTGGCTCATCTTTCACGCCTTCCGTGGCATTGCACATGCGCCCGATCCGGCACCGCTCGAGGGCATGACCAGATCACGGGCAAGCGGAATCGGACGGGCGCACAACTTGAGTTAACCCTTGAGTTGTGCGCCGTACTTGCGAGTACGGCGATCAGTACATGGGCGAGATCTACGTGCGCCAGATGCGCGGCAGGCGTCCATCGGACGCCGAACTCGGCGCGATCATGGACGAGCTGTCGGTGTGCGAGTTTGCCGGTAGCCTCAAGCCCATGATCCGCAGTGTCGGCGGGCGCAATCCGCTGATCCCTCTCCTCCCGCCGGCGAGGGACAGGGAGACGGGCCACCGCCAATACTTTTGCAGCGAACTCGCCGCACATGTGTTCAAACGGTTGGGCGTGATGCGTCCCGATCTCGACGAGCGCACCTATCATCCGAGCAGTTTTCTCGCGGATGAAGACATGGAGATCGCCGACGGTCACGAAGGGTTCTGGCATTTTGTGAGGCCACTTTATGTTTCTCAATGAAGCGGAATCGGGGAAACATCGATGAGCAAACCGTAGATGCTGACCTTGCCGGTGTATGGCCGTCGCTCTCGCCCTCATACTCCCAATCGACTTCGCAGTTCTTCCAGATCCATTTGTCAAAGATCTCCTCGCTGTCGAACGCGAGGTTGCACTTGTCGCGTTTTGGTGGCTACACTCCAGGTCACTTGCCACTGCCAGCAACCCTCTGTGTGTGACTTTTTTTTGAACTTTTTTCTTGAAAATAAATAATTGTTTGTTGGTATCTCTCTCCCAAGATGTAGTCGCCACGACGAGCTTTTGTGTTGCACAACATGGGAAAAGGAAATCGGCAAAACTCGTGCAAATTCCCATTACTGTAGCAAAACTGCGTTCCGGATAACCACTAAATTATTGATATTTACTGGTGGCCGACACCGATCGCATCAATCTTCGCCACACAACCGACACATCGGACAGCCGGTATGCAAGCATACAACGCAGGAGTGCCGCAAGTGCAGGTACAGCCTCCCTTCGCCCAACAAACTACACCTCACACCGGTTTTTTCTAGATGGCAAGAAGCCTTTCGTATTACCCCCAAGTTTTCATTTCTTTAACTTATGTGTTTGATTTTCTTTGATCAACATTACCAGCTTCTTCGTGAAGTGGCCTACGCCTGTTTGATCCTTCATCTGCCTCTCTTCTCTTATGCACTCCAGGTGGTGCTGGTTGGTCCTCCGGGCCATGGGAAGGCGGCGTTGTATGGGCTGCTCCTGGTCAACCTTGGTGTGGTTGCGCGCCACACCATCGAGAGGATTGTGCAAACTTACGGCGTGCGTTCTGCCTCAACATGCAGCTAATCACCTCAAGATCGAGCGTGCTTATCACACGACCATGACCATCCTTCATCATTGTTGTCACACCGTGAACTCATTGATGAGGCGTGGCGTGTGGTGCAGGCCAGGTATGATGCTGCCCAAAGTTATGATGATGGACACACGCTTATGACAATGTACGCATCCCTGCCGATTGCAAAGTGAAGTGCAAACTGTGGGAAAGGCAGTGGTGCTCCTTCACAGTTCATATATATGATCATCTCATGTGCACGGATAGCGGCAAGAAGGTGGAGATCGCCAGGACTGCGTTAACACTCGTGAACACACCCTCTCAGCCGTTCCTCTATCGGGAGCGGATCAAGGCAGTGGCAAATGTATGCCCCTCACACACTGGTCCGCTGTTGCATTCTTCCCGCTGTCTTTGCATTTCACATCACGCATCTCTCCAATGCAAGGCCGACGTGGCTGTTCTGGTCGTCTCAGCAGAGAGCCAAGAGTTTGCCATCTGCATGGCTGATTGCAGCTCCACGTCTCTGTTCGAAACAGCTCTGCTCATCAAGTTTGATCCTCCTCCATCTCCTCTCTCCTCCTTCCGCTGCAGCATCTGTTGAGAGCTGACATCAGGCGCGATTCACTTGCTCTCTTCAAGGGCGGTCGGGATCAAGCATGTGATCGTGGCCATGACCAAAGCAGATGCCGTGAAAACTGAGGCAGAGACAGAGGAGGCCGTGCAGGAGCTGATCATGGGTCGAACACGACAGGTTGAGGAGATGCTCCTTTTACTGCGCTTCAAAAGGCACGTCAGGGCATGCAACAAGAAGATGCGTGATGACCGCTCACAGTCGCTCCTCAACACCTTCATGATATTGGTTCCTGATGACCAGTGGTCTTGTCATGCAATTGCAGGGAGAACATCCAAACGACCATCACGAGTGCGCGGGAGAACAAGGGACTGACTGATGGCTTCTTGCCTGATTGTCCTTGTGTGGCTGATGCTCTGTGCAACATCCAGTGCGTCTCTTGCCGTGATCTCGGTTTGCATTCTCCCTCGCGATGAAGAGGAGTCTCATGACCACACTTAATGTCCTCGTACGGACACATTGGCTTGTATCGGTGTCCAGAATGGAGAAGCTTCCTCTTCAGAAGAGTGCACGACTGCAGCAAAAGATGGAGGAGCAAAGCCAGCAACGAGCACCTTTCCGTCATGCCGTCATCGAGACCCACTGGGGTACTGAGTGGTGATGATAATGTGGTCAACGATGCAGATCCTCACTCATTTGGGACTGCTTGGTTCTGGTGATGATAGGCAACGGTCTGGGTCCTGTGGGCCTATGCGGCCGGGTCGTTTCGGGAAAGTTCAACCATGAGTACGCACACATGAGCAGCTGGCCCTTCACCAGCATCAAGGAATGCTGAAGAAGCCCTTAGGCCCAATAACTGACCAAAGATGCACCAATCATCTAAACCACTCAAACAGCGACCAGCTGGTCTATTACCCAGCAATGCGCTACAGGCCCAATGAAGCAAGAGTAGGAAGAGCAGAGCATTGTTGCTTGGTGCTTTTGCCCCCTCATACCACAACCATCACGCTCTCTGCTCACCATTGAATATGGCGCCATACAGGTTCCGACTGCGGAGGTGGGTGTATGGTTGCGGGTCAGCTCACACAACATCCGCCAGAGCTACATCCGGGAGGGTAACATTATCACGCACTCTTTACATGCATGCAGTTGCCCCTCCTGAGTGTCACCTTTCTTGTCTTGCATGCAGGGTCTGTTGGAATGACTGCCGAAGAGGACGGCCAGACGATGCTGCAGCTGACAGTGTTGGAGTTCACAGCGCGGCTGCATGCAGTCAGCCCCGTCAGTGCCAAGGTTTGGGTTGTTGAGTGTTGGATGCCGTGTAGTTGTGATTAATGCATGGGCAGTAACTGATCATCTTTATTTCCACGTATCACATAGGGAGAAAAGGTGCTCTCGGTGGGGCAGACGCTGACATTGCACAGCCATGGCGCTCATGCCGTGTGCCAAGTACTCCTTCCTGCGCCTTTGTCTTTCCTTTCACCAGAGAAGGGAAATGGCGAGTCAATCAGTGCGTTGATCGGATTGCTGTTGAGGATTGTTCTCATGCGGATCTTCAGATCATGGCGATTGAGGGAATCAAGCGAGGTGGAAAGGCCCTGGAAGGACCCTTCTTCACTGTGGATAAGGGGGATGGTACGTACTTTGGCCTCTCACTTGCGCTGATGACCCCTCTTGCTTTTCCCTCATCAGCCAACGGACACCTGCTGCCTCTGCAGTTGCCGAGGTGCGCATCCGGCCGCTCAAGCCGTTTGTCATGGAGCCTTTTGAGAAGTTCCCGCCTCTGGGACGCGTGCTCCTTTACGAAGCTGGCCTGGTACCTATCCTCTTGACAGTGACATAGCATGTTTTATCACAATGCTTTATCTATCATGCACACGATCATGTTCTCATACTCGAATGTGTTGGCAGAGAGCGTTCGGGCGTGTGAAGCAGGTGGTGAAGCTGTTTAAGCCAAGCTTCGTCGATCCGACCTTCTTTGGCAGCGAGGCCATATGGCAGCAGATTGGCGAGGAGCCTCAACTGCTGTTGGGCCGCAACGAAGACAACAACAGCCTCATTCATCTCTTCATCACCCACTTCGTACGCACCTGCCACTTCCTAGTTCGGATTGCTGAACTTCATCATCATCATTAATGAGTGTGCAACCTTTCCCGATCTCAGCACCAAGAGGAAGAGAGGCTGCTGGAGAACATCACCAACGTGCTGCGCATGGTGGATCGGAGCTTTGGTCATGCGGCCGTGTTCATGCTCATGCGCGTGCGCAACAACGAGGGCCACATGGCCCTCCACCTTGCCCTTCGCGCTGGTACGCATATGCAGTGCGTTGTTTTGCTACGCGGCACATACAAACACCACAAACATTCACCCGTGCACACCTGCCTCTATCACCAGGCCTGTGCAAGGTGGCTGCAGCGCTCCTGTCGTGGGGATCACCGTTGATGCCGAGCCCGGCCGAGCAAGAGCAGCTGCGCAGGCTTTGGAAGAAACCCGTCGACACTCCCATCCGCTGCTTCATTGGCGGTAGAGCCTTATCATCCTTCTTGTCCTGTCTGCGTACACCTTTTTCTCTCCTAATCAAGATTATGATGATTGCAGGCAAGTGCGAGAAAAGCTCGCTGAGTCTTGCTCTTCTGTGCTTGCTGGTGCTCTCGCGCGATCGGTACGCCTTCTGTCATTTGATGTTGTTCAACCCATCTGACGCAAAAAGCGTGACAACTGATGCCCTTGGCGTCCTCATTGTTGTTGTTGTTGTTGCGGCAGTGAGGAGTTCACCAACCTTGATGAAATGCTGCCGCCAAGGGAGATGCCGCAGCTCTTCTTGATTGCCCTCCAGTCGTTCGCCCGCGCCCAGCCGTCGGTCGATGCCCTCTCCGCCCAGCTTGCCACCTCAACTCGTCTGTGAAGGTTTCAGTTCCTCTTCGAAGGGACACAGTTTATTGTGCCCTGTTACGGAGGCATTCAATCAGAAAAAAAGATTTTCCAAGCTGAGATCGTCACCTACGACTTTGCGAGTGGGGCTGCAGTGCTCGACTCCTACATTCATTGGCGATTTGCACCGCGTCGCGGTTATTGGCCCAGCGATTCTTGTACTCGGCATAACGACGAGCAAGCCAGATGATGGTGGTGCTATCGTGCCAACGCCACAAGACGTCCGGTTCGCAGGGGTGGCTGTTGAGATGGACGTCGGTGGCGCTCGGGAACGTGCGCGCGTGACACCAGTAGTACACAAAGTTCTTGTTGCACTGTTCTAGGCGGATGGTGTGTGTGCTTTCGAGAACACGGGACCATCGCGGAACGGATGGATGTTGCCCAGGCCGCGTAAGATTACCACAGCGTGACCCAATTTTTGCCCACGCAGCGCACACCACGCATCGTTTGTTGTTATCTCAATGGTGTCCTCCATGTGAGAGCCCTTGTCCATCCGAATTGTGTACAAGCGATAGCATCTCAAGCACAGGAAGACGCCGTCGTTTACACGGCGTTCCCATCCATCGGTCATCGTGCCAGACTTGCAGGTTTTGCGCCAGCAGCCTGTCTGCGTCTAGTTTCATCTTAGTCGGGCATGTTGTTTGCGTGAAATGGACACTTCGAGTGGTTGTTTATAGCTTGTGGTAGTCCATGTAGGCCAACCCAATAGGAAAACAAACAATGCACAAGATGATCGTGGTTCGCGTGCGCTTCTTGTCCAGCAAGTCCACGAGCGAAAACGGCAGCTCCGTTGGGGTGGTTTTTGTCACGCCGTCGTCATCGTTGGAGCATGTCATCGCCGGATTTCAGAAAAGGCTCGTTGTCGTCACCGCCGCCACCACGCCCGCGGCCAACAGGATCGCCGTTATTCCCAACACAACAATGAGCGCGATGCGATACTTCCGGTCACGATTCCGCTCAGCGTCGGGCCTCTTCTGTGTTTTCTTGGCGCTCGCCCACGCCTCGTCCTTGGCGCCGCCGAGCGCGAATCCGCCGATGCGCTCGCCCAACTGGTCAAAGATGACGAGGAACTTGCGCCGCTGCACGAAGGCCGCGCGCACGGCGTTGTGATCCTGCTTGGCGTAGATGCCGGCGAGCGGAAGCGAGATGTCGAGCTGCCGGATGGCGCCGCCCTGTCCGACGACAAAGGTGGCGAACTCGGGCCGATCGACGCCCGGCTTGTGATGGAGGGGTTGGTCGGCGAAGGTGAGCGTGGTGTCGGGCACCGCGCCGCCCTTGGAGAGCGAATCGAACAGCGCCAGTGCTGAATCGCGCACGTCTCTGGACATCTTTTCCATTTCTTGCACGCACGGTGGGACAAATGAGGACGCCTCGCAGGGACGCGTTTATTACTTTCGCATGCTCAGCCACGCGCCGACGACCAGGGCGAGCACCACCGCTGCGCCAATGGACGTCAGCTTCCAGTTGGTCTTGATCCACCCGATGATGCCGGACGACGACGATTCCTCGTCGGCGTCGCCCGTCGCTGTTTTGGCGATCTGTTGCTGTGGATCGACGGAAAGATCGGCGCGATCCGGCATCGAGGTCGACGCTGGCCTGCACCTGGCCCTCCGACGAGAAGATCGTGAGGTAGCGCATCCACTTGGCCGAGCGCCTTTGAAGGCCTTGCGCACGGCGGCCTTGTCGGTGTCCTTCTTGGATCGCTCGTCGGGCGGCGATGCGGGGTGGCCGCGCACGATCGAGCGAGGTTTGGACACGTGGTAGACGTCGAGGAAGTTGGCGGCCTGTCCCGTGGCCTCGGCCGGCTGCGCGTTGGCCAGCACGAGCACGGTGCCGGGCGGCGCGTTGCTGCGCAGCGCCTCGAAGATCCTGAGCGCCCGCGCCGATCGCTTGGCAATGAGGAGACTGCCATTGGAGAGTTCAAATATGCAGTGACCTGGGAAACATGGGAATCATGTGGATCTAAAGCAATCACAAATTGTGCCTCAAGGTTGTGGTGAGAGGGATTGCTGAGGAAGATGTGCCACTGTGTTGCATGATGTTGGCTGGGTGGGTGCTGGCGGGTATGGATGAATTAGTGGAGATGGACTGCTGCCAGCGCAAGAACAAGACCAAGGACGAACAGTGGTGTTGCAACATGTGCAAGAGCGTCTACTGCTACCATTTCTCCTGCCTCTACAAGATTGTGCACCATGGGATCAGATTGTGCTGTGCAACATGCACTTGAGCTACAACTACCTACCAGTGCTACATAACAGATGGCAATTGTGAGGACTGGGACAATCATTAAAGGTTGTACAGGTCAGCACATTTTTTATTGATTCTGGGCAAGATCCTCAACAATGGCCATGCATCTCCTCCCAAAGGATCCAACAGATCGCCATCCAGGTATTGTCAAGATGTGTTACAATCAGATCTCATAGTGGTCACCATCCTGATCCTGCACCACCAGCTTCTTGCCAATGAGCATGATGAAGTTGAATCCAATGATCTTGGTGATGGCAAAGAGGGCCACAGTGGTCATGGAGCTGTGGTACTGTGGATCCTTGTGCATGTGTGCTATCCACCACTCCAGGTAATCAACTCCTGGCCAGCTACCTCAGCATGGATCTCACAGTCACACCATTCAGCAGCACAAACAACATGTTTTTTGTTCACAGAGCATCACAAACCTGCCCCAGAATACCATACTGGCCATCAAAGACATCAACTGCAGCATCACCAGGCGCGCCACACCTACGTTTGGCCAGCTCCTCAACGTTTTGGACAGCATCAGTGGCAGCAGCAACAGTTGCATCATCATCATCACCACCAATCACATCAGCAAGCTTGATCTGGCACTTACCAACCAGGGCAGATGGACGTCACCTTCAAGGTCAGGATGCCCAACAAGGAGCAACTCCATACCGCCTACTGTGCCTACTTTTGCAACTGCCCCAAGATGCGCCCACACATGGATCTCAAGGCACACACATTCAACTTTTCTTGCATGCCAGAGGACATCCTCAACAAATCAAAGCAATTTGTGATGCTCATCTGCAAATCCAGATCACAGGCATCATGCACCACCATTGAGGGCATGCTGAATCACACACTCAATCACAAGTGCATCATTGAGGTGGTCACCAACTGTCTGTGTGAGGCCAAAGAATTCAAAGCCAAGGCCAGATCTGACCTGGAATCTACCAGGTCAGATCCCAGCAACGCCATCATAGCACTCAACAATATTCTGGCCAGCAATTAATAATCACATAAACATGAATGTCAGGTGTGATTTCATTTCACATTGTCTTTTCACACACCCACACCACCAAAACAATGTCAAACAGGGACTAGACCATGACTGATGGAGAGGTGGAAGATGAACTGATTGAAGAGGTGGAGCAGGAGGAACCTGAACAAATTGAAGAAGAAGAAGAGGAGGAGGAAGAAGAGGACACCATGACATCAACCATCAAACCCTTCATCATCATTCCCAATGGTGATCACCATCCAAGCACACCCAATCACAGGCTGGGCCAGATGATGTATTACAAGGACAAGCTATTCTTCAATGCCTACATCAAGAAGGAGTCACATCATCATTGGGTGCTGGTGACACCACACAACACTGGCGCAATCCTCAAGGCCATCAAAGATGGATTTTGTTCAGATCTGTGCAGTCATGGTGTCAAGAGCATCACCCAGGAGGTCATGTGCATGTTGCTGACCTGGGAGGCCCTCATGTTGCCTCTCAGAGCATCATTGCACTCAGCAAGGATCAGACCAAGATCCTACTCACCTTCAATCTGGAAAAGCACCAATGCAAGTGGGTCATCTCCAGTGACACTGCAGTGCAGTGCCTGTGCAAGCAGCTGTGTGATGCTCTCAGCAAGGGCTGCAAGATCTCAGCTGCTGTCACACTCCCTGTCATCATCCCAAACACTTAATAAAGCCTCTTGGGCATGAACACCAGCACACTCACATTGTCCATCATTCCCTTGGCCATGGCACATCACACAAGTTCCTTGGTGGCTGCACCAACATTGGATCAGACAATCTGCGCTGCCTTGCAATGGTCAATCATGTCCCACAGCCTGTCACTTGCAATAATGACGCTTGCATTGTCTGGCATGGCCCCCATGTCCATGGATCTGATGAATGGGATTGGTGACATGGTGTAACTGGCCAGAAGGCAAGCATGAACTTACTGTTGATCTTGTGTGTCTGATTGGCATCATTGAGGTCAGCGTTGTCGCCCAGGTTGTACACAATGCACTTGGGCAGGACCTTGCACAGCACTCACAAGGTGGCATTGCCTCTGTGTCCATCCAACACCCCAAAGCAAAGATCTGGTGGCGCCCATCAGCCATGTGCCATGTGCACACAAATGTCACATCCTCCATGTGTGGCCACTGACCCTGTTGCTGTTCAATGCCAATCTCAGCACAAATGTCACTGGTGGTGGTGGTGTGTGGGGCATTGAATGGCACATGAACATTGAAAGGTGGGGTGATTTTGGGTGTTGGGAAATTGTGGTAGATGGTGTAGGCGGCCCATGTGTGGTGCTGGATGCNCACCCACTGGTGTGTGTATCCTCCCCATGGCTTGTGCACCTTCTTGGCAGTCCAATCCTGGCTGTTGCTACCCTGCACTGTCTTACCAACAAAGGATGCATTTGTGCTCACCTCCAGTGCTTTGCAGATGGGACTGCATGGTTTCATGATTGGTGTCTGGACAGAAAATCCTGCCTGGAGGGATGCAGTGATGTGATCCTTGTTTACAACAAACACATCATCCATTGTGTATATGCACAACACACTCCATTGCTTCATTTTTGTTGTATCTGGTGGTGCAGGCCACCTCATCCCAGAAACGGTGGGTACCATTCCATGACTGGAAGAGCATCAATGTCCAGAGGACAAACTCAATGGCTTCTTCAGATTCACAAAACTCAGCCAAGTGATCAAGGGCCTCAGGCATGTGTCATTTGGCAATCGTCCACTTGAGATCCATCATTAGATCCACATACAAGACATCAGTAATGACTGCATTACAACAATCTGAAAGTGAATCAAGGCAGGTCCCCATGAGGCAATGTCAATGATCCATGATCACTGTCTCAACATGTCCCACACACCCTTTGCACATGCAATCCAAGATCAAAGACACAAGCACTGGCATGCTGTCATCCCCCATGCCGCCAGAATAATTGACTCAGACTATGGCCACCACATTTAAACACAGATTGTGGCGCACAATCTTACATCATGCATGGAGCCTCTCCACTCACATCACTACACCAAACACCAATACAAGTTCTCAGCCAGCAAACACAGCCAGTGGTTGGCCATGATCATGCCCTACACCATGTTTTACAACAGGCAGTGTTGGGGTATCAAACACAAGGATCCCAGTACCACCTACCTGTCCAATGTTGTGCCAACAGACAAGTTCATGGGGCATGCTACTTGCTATGCCATACTGGGTGATGATGACAAGACCATGGCGTTCATCACCCTATCCTACCTCATGATGCACACATTCAGCCATCCAGGATCCTTCTGCCCAACCATGTGCTAGGTCATCAACCAGCTGCCCATTGTGCTCTTCAATGATTGCCAGGACAGCAGCATGTACATCACAACCAAGTTGTTTGGCCACTCACCCAAGCAGTCAATCACGCCCTGCAGGTTCCACATGGGCATCACAACAGTGGCAATCCTGAGGCACAATGCAATAAACTAGTACATTTTCCCTAGATAGTGTCACACAAGGTACTGGCCAAGCATGTGGCTGTGCAGCTTGACACACTGGGCATGAGCATGCCATCCCTGGCAGCATCTGATCACACACTGTCAACCACCCTACACACAGCATTGAGCCACCACCCCATGCCATATCATCATTCATGTTCCTGGATGTAGTCAGTCCAATCACCACCATGCCATACACACAGGGATCTATCTCCATGTGCATAAAAAGGTAGCCAATCAGGCTAACAACAATTGGCAGCTCAGGTTTGGGCAAAGCCAGGCATGTGAGTTGTAACTCCCATCAGTAATTATAAAAGTGAAGGAGTCTCATCTGCTAACTTCACACCATGCAGCAGCACTACTTCCCCATCTTCCTTGTCCTTCTCTTCGCCATTGGCTTTGTGGCTGCCAGCTGCCCCTTCAGTGTGGTTGGGTTCCAGAAAGTGGATTGCTTGGTCCCATCCAACAGGTTTGACTCCCCTGCCTCCTTCAAGGCAAACTGAAGCCAGTTGGTGATGGTGGAGGCTGATGTGAAATGAGTGTGAAAGTATTTGCTGTCCTGCTGGTCAACATCTCTAGGTTGTGGTGTTGCCCATGTCATGACCTTGCAAGTGACAACCACCTTGGTCAAATTCGCTGGACTCCTCCTCCAATAAACTGCACTCCTCTTCCTCAGATGAGCTGGATTCCTCCTCAGAAGACTCCCTTCTTGGGCTCCTCCTTCTTTTGTTTGGGCTTCTCCTCTTCTTCATCCTCATGCTCAACTCCTCTTCAGAAGAGCTAGACTCTTCCTCCAAGCTGGAGGGTTCCTCCTTTTTGCTCTTCTTGTTGCTCTTCTCCTCCTTCTTCTCCTCCTCTTCCTCATCCAAATTAACCATAATTCAGAGAATTTGTACAGTCAGCAAAATTTGCACAAATTTGAACAATTCAGGAGATTAATCATAACACACTCCCCCACCTGAGATTACATTGGGCTTGCCTCTTGTGCAAGAAATTCTGGAAACAGCAATCCCAGGTTCTGGCATCATTTGGCGCCCAACCCTGCATATGTGATGCATGGGGCACCACACAAAACGTGGATGGCTATGTTCATACATGCCAGGCAACTGCTTTTGACACAGAGCAACACTTGTGTGGAACACTTTGATGACTTTGAGGACCAAGGCTATGAGGACTTGTCTGACCATGACAATTGACCACACAAGTTGAGCAGAACTGAGCTCTCCAGACCGTGGTACCATAGGCCAAGGAATGTTGAGCCAGAGGATGAACATGACCCTGACTTGGTGAGGGTGTATGTTGTAAAGACTGTTGAGTACCTGGGCTGGATACTGAGGAGCCTTATGAGCTACCCTGTTGATCCATCCACCAAGTGCAGCTCAGCAGTGATGTCATCTGAACTGCAGCATCTGTATGTGACCATCCATCTGGTTGATGATTTGAGATCAAAGTTGATCTGCTGGATCATCTGTTGGCTAAGGATCCAGTGGACACTGTGAGTGGCCGCCATGATGAGTGCTTGTGCTAGAACCTGATTGGCCCTGATTCTGTTGGGCATGATCCTGCAGGATTGTATTGCGCTCTCCACCCTGTGGCTTGCCATTGCTCAAAGGGACAAATGTTGTCTGTTTATTTATGCTTCGACCTGGAGTCTCTTGCTGACTCCTGTGGAACTGAATCTGTTCTTGCTGTGATTGGTGGTGTCAAGATTGCTCATGATCTCAACCTTGGGTGTCATGATGCACTCCAGGATGAGCTGAGTGACACAATCGCCCAAGGCAATGATAAAGTCCTCATTGTTGTGGTTGAAAATGAGTGCTTTCACACCACCATGATAACCACCATTGATGACACTGGCGCCAATGTCAATGCCCTTCTTCCAACCAAGACCCAATCATGGTGCAATCCTCCCATAGGTGCCAATCAGCACAGCAATGGTGATCCTGAGATCCACCAACTGCCAACCTTGCGCCAGCACAACAATGTCAATGGCACTGAAGAGATCATACCCAGCATCAGTGGAGTGGGCCCGCCTAGGGGTGGTGGCACCTTCTACCAGGAGCTTGATTCTGAGTGGCTGGTTCTGCATCAGTGTTGGTGTCGTCTGTGACCACCATAAAACCCTAACCAAAAAAGGGCACCGGTTGCCCATTGTTTTAGTGCCATGGACAAGTTCATACACACGCCACTCGTGAAGCGCACCTGTGCCAAGTGTTCATGGAAGTGCTCATGCAACAATTCATACGCCCTGTTCTGGAGTCAGCAGGGCGACAGCATCAATGTCCTGTGGGCAATCTCTCTCAATGATGATGATGAGT
The DNA here is from genome assembly GCF_000313135.1 of Acanthamoeba castellanii str. Neff. Taxonomy (NCBI): domain Eukaryota; phylum Discosea; order Longamoebia; family Acanthamoebidae; genus Acanthamoeba; species Acanthamoeba castellanii. The sequence continues at coordinate 362,641 of NW_004457598.1, forward strand.
TTTGGAGCATTGAAGTGGCGCCTGCACTTCTGGCCAATCTTGAACACTGGCGATCCAAGCACAAGAAGAACAACGCGCTCAGATGGTGGTTTCCACTCCACATCAAAGACAGTGCCAAACTCAAGGAGCCCATGAAGGCCACGCGCTACAACATGAAGCCCATGTTTGTGTGATCTTTGTATGCCTAAATGAACGACATGGTCATTTCAATGAGCTCTGAGGGCAGACACTTCAATAGGACACAGATCATCCACAAATAGCACTGGCAGCGCCAATATGCACACACTGCATCCAGTATGCAATCCTGCAGCTTGCGCTTTCTTCTCTGTTGTTTGTCAATCTTGTGGCCATGCACGCTGAGCTTTGCAATAACACTTACATGTTTGCGGTATTCAGACCCTCAATCGCCGCTTGCAGTATCCACACCAGTCTGTGTAGTACATGACAACACAATCGTTGTGATGCTTGACCTTCTTCAGCTCAGCAGTGTCAAGGAATCAAACCTTGTAGCCCTTCACCGCAGCCTTCTCCATCATCTTCTTGGGGTCTGGCGCTGATGGCTTGCCTGTGCCAGCATCCAGCCTGCCCTTGACATTGGTCTTGGCCATGACCACAAACCCAACAATCACCACCACGACGAGCATGATGAACCTGATGATGAGCAACCTGTGGTTCTCAGTGGACAACATGTTTCCACCCCATGCACACAAAAAAGACTTTGCCAGCGCAACGTTTATTTTTTAGGCAGTGGAGGCTCCATTACAGGGCTGAACGTGGAACTTGGTGGCCACGCCAATGGCCAGCGGGAGGGCAACGGTGCTGGTCTGCGAGGCCTGCACCCAGATCTCATCACCAGTGATGAAGTTGCCAAGGGTCTGTGTGTAGAGGACCATGGGGATCGCCAAGTTGGCTGATGGCTGCTTGGTGTCCTGCATGATGATGTAGGTGTTGGTGCTGCGCTTGAGAATGATCTGGATGGAGCGCTGGCCAGCGTTGTTGGCGCCCAACGCAGCAAAGGTGACAGCAGCGCCAACTTCATACTGCGAGGCAAAGGCCACCATGTACTTGCCAGTGGTCACAACAACAGGGCCAGCAGCGAGGTTCAGGCTGCCAGTCAAGGACCAGGCCAGGATGGGCGCATAGGTGCCATCACCAGGGATGTTCTGGGCAGAGCCAAGCCACACCAACAAGAAAGCCTGGTTGACATCAATGGGTCCTGTGGGCTGGGATTCAAGTGGGACGACGGGGGCCATGAGTGAGACGAAGCTGCCGCCACAGCTGCCACATCTGTAGGCGCGCTTGACATTGGTGATGTTCTGCTGTTCCATTATTGGTGATGGTGTGGTTGTGGGCGATGTATAAATAGATGTGACGTGAAGACGTGGGGGTATCTTTTTTCGCCCTTCCATCCTGATAGAGGAACGGGGTTGTGTTTTACTCCAACACGATGAACGTGCCCAATGCCCAATTCGCCTCTCACTTTGTGGGCGTCGCGCCATTCGGCGGTTGGGCGTGGGCAGTGCCACATCCCACATTCACGCCCATGTACAGACAGCCCACGCCGATGGCAGCACCGACCACGACGACACAACCAAATTGAAAATGCGGGGGGCTGAAGAGGGACCAATCATACGGGGGTCCAACCAAGCGCGTCCAACGAGGGCCTCAATCAAATAAGGATCATCCCGGCTGAAAACAACGGCGTGCGATTGCTGGGATGGTGTAAATGAGCAACCATCGTTGTAAATCAGCCTTGGCATCATTTTTATTGAACGACCAACAACCACCACACCAGCTCTTTCATCGCCATGCGTTGGTGCTCGGGTTCTATGTCCTGGATCACCCACGCATCATGATTGTCGTCATTGGGCATCAGTGGCACTGACCAAGGCTCACCAATCCGCTGGCCCAGTATCCACTGTCGTTGCGTTGCTTCCGTCTCATCCTTGTGTGGCCTTGCTTCATGTGTGTATGTGAATGGTTTGAATGCGTGCCATCGCACACACGACCTTTTTCCAATGCATTCAGGTAAAATGAACAAGAAGAAACACGGCATCAAGTTGGAATGCGGGATCCGCGCCCAGGCTGAAGACCCTGAGTGCAGTGGGTTCCTTCTTGTTGGATGTGAAGAGTGTGAAGAGCTGGTGGACTTGTGACATGGGTCTCATCTCATTGATCCTGATCTGGAAGTGTGGCAGCACGCACAGCATGGACACCAGCAGTTTGCACACCTTGGGCAATGCTCCCCTGGGCGTGCAGAATCTGGCCAGGATGATGTCCCTTGCTGTGGCATCTTCATTCTTCCTGTGATTGAATGGCACTTCACCAGTGATCAGCACCAACAGCAGGCACCTGAGCAACCACATGTTGGCCAACAGCCCCACTCATGAGAATCCAAAATCACACAACAGAGCATCACCCTTGGCTGAGATGAGCACATTCTTGGGCTTGATGTCCAGGTGCAACATGCCCCACCAGTGCATGTACTGCGAGATGGTGGTATAAAAATTAGGATAAAAACAGGTGGTCAATAACAGCTGCCCACTGACGTTCACAGCAGGCCTGGCTGTCTGCCTCACACCGCCAGCCACTGCCAGAGCAGCCAAACTGGGCACGCCACTGACCCAGTGGCGTTGATGTAGACCTCACTGCCTCAACTGAGCTGGTCGTTCTTGGCCTTACAGATACTGACCATGATCCTCTTGCCCATCACCTGAACGTCCTCAAGACGCAAGGCCGCCAGCTCCAACCCCCGCCGCATCGTCCTCAGCCCCAGCGCCACCAGGCAGGCGTCACGTCGTGCTGTTGGAAACCCATTGCTGAACGCCCTGCCATGCACCCACGCCTGCAGGGCCTCAACTGGGAAGGGATCCCTCCTACGCTTGACCGCTTTGGCGCTCCACGCCCGCTCCACACCGTCCTTGACGAGTTTGACCTTGGCACCGCTGCATGGACTGCTGAGGCCCTTCTGCGCATGGTAGAACGCGATGGCCACCGCTGCAACCCAAACTCCACCGCCTCAGCCTGCCAGGTCCAGCCACGCCAAGAAGCAGTGGACCATATCCTCGCCCGCCAGCAGCGCCACAAGCCCACTCCTGGTGGCAAAGGCCTTGAACTCTGACCACCAGTGCTTGTAGCAGTGCTGGGTGGACTCTGCCCAAGCTAGTCCCACCAGCTCTTCAACGCGGTGAGCAGTGGCCTCCAGTACTGACCCCTCCAGCCTTCCACCTGATGAGCTTTGAACGTCCACTCCAGTCGCCTTGCCAGCTCAAACAACTCCAACAGGCCTGGCTGAGCAAACTTGCACACCGTCCCAAGCCGCACCATCAACACCAAGGTCACTTGCAGCAGTGGCCATGACTCCTGACCGGGCCAGTGTGGCACCACGAGGATGCCCACCGCCTGGCACTTGACAAGGTGCGCGAGCACCCTGCCCATGAGTGGGATGGGTGGGACCAGCAGGTTCACCCAGCCCCTCCAGTCCTGGGCGAAGGCATCAACTGCCTGGCAGCCTGGGCTTTCAAACCATGTGTTGAACACTGCTGCCTTCTGATTGTCTGCGTCTGTGAACCAGTCAACCTGCCATTCGCCCAGCACAGACTGCAGCAGCTCCACTGTCTCGCCATGGAGTGACCAGTTGTCAGTGTCAATGAACCAGGACAGGGCATCTGCCTCCTGGTTCTCCATCACACTATGGACCCACCTTGCCATGTAGAGTGTGCAACTGCTTGTGTGCAGGGCAGACCACACATGCTTCACCATTCTTGTCATCTCAGCATCACTTCTGCCCCTGTTGCACAGGTAGGCTACAGCTGTGGTATTGTTGCTGGCCACCTCAATCCACTGATTGTGGAACTTGGGGCAGAAGGTCTTGATGGCCAGCATGACGGCCTGGAGCTACTTGTGGTGGATAGGCCACTTGGCTTCCTGGCTGACAAAGCTCCCCCTTGCCTTCTTGCCACTCTCTGGAACCCATGCGCCCCAGCTGTAGCCACTGGCATCAGTCTTGATGGTCATGACCCACAATGGCTGCCACAGAGGCGCCCTGTTGATCAGCTGCATGTTGGTGGTGATCCACTTGAGGTCCTGCTGAGCTTCTGCAGTGAGGGGCTTGTGCTGGTTCCAGTTGTGTTGTCCACAACCCATCACCTGATATGTGGACTGCAGGTAGAGTTGTAGAATGGGGGCTGCCTTTGCAATGGTGTTGATTGAACCTGCCAGCTGCACCAACTGCTGCTTGGTGTGGCACCACTGAAGGTGCTCCTGCACCATGGCCTTGATGGTGTGTAGTTTCTTGAGGCTGGCCTTGAATCTGCTGCCTGCCAGGTTGATGATCAGCCCCAGCACCTTGGCATGCTGTGTAGGCTCCCACTCCCCTTTGGTGGGCTCCCTGAGCCAGCTGAGGCACTTGAGGGTGGGCACAATCACCTGGTCCCTGATCCACTGAAGCTCCACCTTGCTTGGCGCCAGCACCATGAAGTCATCAATGTACACCATGCACATGACTCCTTGCCAACACCAGAACATGATCATGGCCTTCATGACCTTCATGAAGATCCATGGGGACCAGTGCAGGCTGAACAGCAGTACCTGGTAGTGGTACCACTGCTGGCCTACCTGAAAGCTGAGGAGTCACCTTGCATTGTCATGCTCCTCCTCAAGGTGGTAGGCCTGCTGCGTCTTGTGTACTGCCCTGGCCAACTGGATGGGCATGCCTTGGGCCACCCATGCTAGCACCTGGGCTGAGGCACTGATCTTGACCCACTTGCTGATCTGGGAGGCTAGCTGACTGATGATGGAAACCTTGTGACCTAACCTCTTGCCATGCAAGAGAAGAAAAAACTTGCTGGCTCACCAGCCAGCCTCCCCCTATAACACCACCCATTACACTGCTCACCAGTGGTGCACCAGCTCACACTTGGTGATTGCACCACTGAGTGGCCACTTCTCCTTGAGAAGCTGGTGTCACACTGGGTGAGTGCTAACCACTCATGATAAAGTATGTTTCTGTTTACACAGAAACTACACATTTTTCCACATGTGAGACAATGAGACAGCAACAGTGTGGCTGGGGTGTGGAACAAGTGGGCTGTGATCAGGAATGATCCT